>NW_027043285.1:0-224498 GCF_036013475.1 Columba livia
TTACGTCTTTCTTACTTCTTGCTTACTTCTCTCTTTCTTCTTTCTTACTTCTTTCTTACTTCTTTCTTTCTTCTTTCTTTCTTCTTTCTTACTTCTTTTATACTTCTTTCTTACTTCTTTCATTCTTCTTTCTTACTTCTTTCTTACTTCTTTCTTACTTCTTTCTTACTTCTTTCTTCTTTCTTTCTTACTTCTTTCTTACTTCTTTCTTACTTCTTTCTTACTTCTTTCTTACTTCTTTCTTTCTTCTTTCTTCTTTCTTACTTCTTTCTTACTTCTTTCTTACTTCTTTCTAACTTCTTTCTTACTTCTTTCTTACTTCTTTCTTTCTTCTTTCTTTCTTCTTTCTTTCTTACTTCTTTCTTACTTCTTTCTTACTTATTTCTTACGTCTTTCTATCTTCTTTCTTACTTCTTTCTTACTTCTTTCTAACTTCTTTCTTACTTCTTTCTTACTTCTTTCTTACCTCTTTCTTTCTTACTTCTTTCTTCCTTCTTTCATAATTCTTTCTTCTTTCTTACTTCTTTCTTCTTTCTTTCTTACTTCTTTCTTACTTCTTTCTAACTTCTTTCCTACTTCTTTCTTACTTCTTTCTTCATTCCTTCTTACTTCTTTCTTACTTCTTTCTTACTTCTTTCTTTCTTCTTTCTTCTTTCTTTCTTCTTTCTTACTTCTATCATACTTCTTTCTTACTTCATTCGTACTTATTTCTTCTTTCTTTCTTACTTCTTTCTTACTTCTTTCTTACTTCTTTCTTACTTCTTTCTTACTTCTTTCTAACTTATTTTTTCTTCTTTCTTACTTCTTTCTTACTTCTTTCTTACTTCTTTCTTTCTTACTTCTTTCTTACTTCTTTCTTACTTCTTTCTTACTTCTTTCTTACTTGTTTCTAACTTCTTTCTTACTTCTTTCTTACTTCTTTCTAACTTCTTTCTTACTTCTTTCTTACTTCTTTCATTCTTCTTTCTTACTTCTTTCTTACTTCTTTCTTACTTCTTTCTTACTTCTTTCTTACTTCTTTCTTCTTTCTTTCTTACTTCTTTCTTACTTCTTTCTTACTTCTTTCTTACTTCTTTCTTACTTCTTTCTTTCTTCTTTCTTTCTTCTTTCTTACTTCTTTCTTACTTCTTTCTTACTTCTTTCTAACTTCTTTCTTACTTCTTTCTTACTTCTTTCTTTCTTCTTTCTTTCTTCTTTCTTTCTTACTTCTTTCTTACTTCTTTCTTACTTATTTCTTACTTCTTTCTATCTTCTTTCTTACTTCTTTCTTACTTCTTTCTTACTTCTTTCTTCATTCCTTCTTACTTCTTTCTTACTTCTTTCTTACTTCTTTCTTACTTCTTTCTTTCTTCTTTCTTTCTTCTTTCTTTCTTACTTCTTTCTTACTTCTTTCTTACTTATTTCTTACTTCTTTCTATCTTCTTTCTTACTTCTTTCTTACTTCTTTCTAACTTCTTTCTTACTTCTTTCTTACTTCTTTCTTACCTCTTTCTTTCTTACTTCTTTCTTACTTCTTTCATAATTCTTTCTTCTTTCTTACTTCTTTCTTCTTTCTTTCTTACTTCTTTCTTACTTCTTTCTAACTTCTTTCCTACTTCTTTCTTACTTCTTTCTTCATTCCTTCTTACTTCTTTCTTACTTCTTTCTTACTTCTTTCTTTCTTCTTTCTTCTTTCTTTCTTCTTTCTTACTTCTATCATACTTCTTTCTTACTTCATTCTTACTTATTTCTTCTTTCTTTCTTACTTCTTTCTTACTTCTTTCTTACTTCTTTCTTACTTCTTTCTTACTTCTTTCTAACTTCTTTTTTCTTCTTTCTTACTTCTTTCTTACTTCTTTCTTACTTCTTTCTTTCTTACTTCTTTCTTACTTCTTTCTATCTTCTTTCTTACTTCTTTCTTACTTCTTTCTAACTTCTTTCTTACTTCTTTCTTACTTCTTTCTTTCTTCTTTCTTACTTCTTTCATACTTCTTTCTTACTTCTTTCTAACCTCCTTTTTCTTCTTTCTTACTTCTTTCTTACTTCTTTCTTACTTCTTTCTTCTTTCTTTCTTACTTCTTTCTTACTTCTTTCTTACTTCTTTCTAACTTCTTTCTTACGTCTTTCTTACTTCTTGCTTACTTCTTTCTTTCTTCTTTCTTACTTCTTTCTTTCTTCTTTCTTACTTCTTTCTTACTTCTTTCTTACTTCTTTCTTTCTTCTTTCTTACTTCTTTCATACTTCTTTCTACTTCTTTCATTCTTCTTTCTTACTTCTTTCTTACTTCTTTCTTACTTCTTTCTTACTTCTTTCTTCTTTCTTTCTTACTTCTTTCTTACTTCTTTCTTACTTCTTTCTTACTTCTTTCTTACTTCTTTCTTTCTTCTTTCTTTCTTCTTTCTTACTTCTTTCTTACTTCTTTCTTACTTCTTTCTAACTTCTTTCTTACTTCTTTCTTACTTCTTTCTTTCTTCTTTCTTTCTTTCTTTCTTACTTCTTTCTTACTTCTTTCTTACTTATTTCTTATTTCTTTCTATCTTCTTTCTTACTTCTTTCTTACTTCTTTCTAACTTCTTTCTTACTTCTTTCTTACTTCTTTCTTACCTCTTTCTTTCTTACTTCTTTCTTACTTCTTTCATAATTCTTTCTTCTTTCTTACTTCTTTCTTCTTTCTTTCTTACTTCTTTCTTACTTCTTTCTAACTTCTTTCCTACTTCTTTCTTACTTCTTTCTTCATTCCTTCTTACTTCTTCTTACTTCTTTCTTACTTCTTTCTTACTTCTTTCTTCTTCTTCTTTCTTCTTTCTTCTTTCTTTCTTCTTTCTTACTTCTATCATACTTCTTTCTTACTTCATTCTTACTTATTTCTTCTTTCTTTCTTACTTCTTTCTTACTTCTTTCTTACTTCTTTCTTACTTCTTTCTTACTTCTTTCTAACTTCTTTTTTCTTCTTTCTTACTTCTTTCTTACTTCTTTCTTACTTCTTTCTTTCTTACTTCTTTCTTACTTCTTTCTTACTTATTTCTTACTTATTTCTTACTTGTTTCTAACTTCTTTCTTACTTCTTTCTTACTTCTTTCTAACTTCTTTCTTACTTCTTTCTTACTTCTTTCTTTCTTCTTTCTTTTTAATTCTTTCTTACTTCTTTCATACTTCTTTCTTACTTCTTTCTTCTTTCTTTCTTACTTCTTTCTTACTTCTTTCTTGCTTCTTTCTAACTTCTTTCTTACTTCTTTCTTACTTCCTTCTTACTTCTTTCTTTCTTCTTACTTCTTTCTTTCTTCTTTCTTACTTCTTTCTTACTTCTTTCTTTCTTACTTCTTTCTTACTTCTTTGTTACTTATTTCTTACTTCTTTCTAACTTCTTTCTTACTTCTTTCTTACTTCTTTCTAACTTCTTTCTTACTTCCTTCTTACTTCTTTCTTTCTTGCTTCTTTCTTACTTTTTTCATACTTCTTTCTTTCTTATTCCTTACTTCTTTCTTCTTTCTTTCTTACATCTTTCTTACTTCTTTCTTACTTCTTTCTTACTTCTTTCTTCATTCCTTCTTAGTTCTTTCTTACTTCTTTCTTACTCCTTTCTTACTTCTTTCTTACTTCTTTCTTACTTCTTTCTTTCTTACTTCTTTCTTAATTCTTTATTACTTCTTTCTAACTTCTTTTTTCTTCTTTCTTACTTCTTTCTTACTTCTTTCTTACTTCTTTCTTACTTCTTTCTTCTTTCTTTCTTACATCTTTCTTACTTCTTTCTTACTTCTTTCTTTCTTACTTCTTTCTTACTTCTTTATTACTTCTTTCTAACTTCTTTTTTCTTCTTTCTTACTTCTTTCTTACTTCTTTCTTACTCCTTTCTTACTTCTTTCTTACTTCTTTCTTACTTCTTTCTTTCTTACTTCTTTCTTAGTTCTTTATTACTTCTTTCTAACTTCTTTTTTCTTCTTTCTTACTTCTTTCTTACTTCTTTCTTACTTCTTTCTTACTTCTTTCTTCTTTCTTTCTTACTTCTTTCTTACTTCTTTCTTCATTCCTTCTTCCTTCTTTCAATCTTCTTTCTTACTTCTTTCTTACTTCTTTGTTACTTCTTTCTTTCTTACTTCTTTCTTAATTCTTTATTACTTCTTTCTAACTTCTTTTTTCTTCTTTCTTACTTCTTTCTTACTTCTTTCTTACTTCTTTCTTCTTTCTTTCTTACTTCTTTCTTACTTCTTTCTTTCTTCTTTATTCTTTCTTTCTTCTTTCTTACTTCTTTCTTTCTTCTTTCTTACTTCTTTCTTACATCTTTCTTCTTTCTTACTTCTTTCTTTCTTCTTTCTTACTTCTTTCTTACTTCTTTCTTACTTCTTTCTTCTCTCTTTCTTACTTCTTTCTTACTTCTTTTTTACTTCTTTCTTACTTCTTTCTTACTTCTTTCTTTCTTCTTTCTTACTTCTTTCATACTTCTTTCATACTTCTTTCTAACCTTTTTTTCTTCTTTCTTACTTCTTTCTTACTTTTTTCTTACTTCTTTCTTCTTTCTTTCTTACTTCTTTCTTACTTCTTTCTTACTTCTTTCTAACTTCTTTCTTACGTCTTTCTTACTTCTTGCTTACTTCTCTCTTTCTTCTTTCTTACTTCTTTCTTACTTCTTTCTTTCTTCTTTCTTTCTTCTTTCTTACTTCTTTTATACTTCTTTCTTACTTCTTTCATTCTTCTTTCTTACTTCTTTCTTACTTCTTTCTTACTTCTTTCTTACTTCTTTCTTCTTTCTTTCTTACTTCTTTCTTACTTCTTTCTTACTTCTTTCTTACTTCTTTCTTACTTCTTTCTTTCTTCTTTCTTTCTTCTTTCTTACTTCTTTCTTACTTCTTTCTTACTTCTTTCTAACTTCTTTCTTACTTCTTTCTTACTTCTTTCTTTCTTCTTTCTTTCTTCTTTCTTTCTTACTTCTTTCTTACTTCTTTCTTACTTATTTCTTACGTCTTTCTATCTTCTTTCTTACTTCTTTCTTACTTCTTTCTAACTTCTTTCTTACTTCTTTCTTACTTCTTTCTTACCTCTTTCTTTCTTACTTCTTTCTTCCTTCTTTCATAATTCTTTCTTCTTTCTTACTTCTTTCTTCTTTCTTTCTTACTTCTTTCTTACTTCTTTCTAACTTCTTTCCTACTTCTTTCTTACTTCTTTCTTCATTCCTTCTTACTTCTTTCTTACTTCTTTCTTACTTCTTTCTTTCTTCTTTCTTCTTTCTTTCTTCTTTCTTACTTCTATCATACTTCTTTCTTACTTCATTCGTACTTATTTCTTCTTTCTTTCTTACTTCTTTCTTACTTCTTTCTTACTTCTTTCTTACTTCTTTCTTACTTCTTTCTAACTTATTTTTTCTTCTTTCTTACTTCTTTCTTACTTCTTTCTTACTTCTTTCTTTCTTACTTCTTTCTTACTTCTTTCTTACTTCTTTCTTACTTCTTTCTTACTTGTTTCTAACTTCTTTCTTACTTCTTTCTTACTTCTTTCTAACTTCTTTCTTACTTCTTTCTTACTTCTTTCATTCTTCTTTCTTACTTCTTTCTTACTTCTTTCTTACTTCTTTCTTACTTCTTTCTTACTTCTTTCTTCTTTCTTTCTTACTTCTTTCTTACTTCTTTCTTACTTCTTTCTTACTTCTTTCTTACTTCTTTCTTTCTTCTTTCTTTCTTCTTTCTTACTTCTTTCTTACTTCTTTCTTACTTCTTTCTAACTTCTTTCTTACTTCTTTCTTACTTCTTTCTTTCTTCTTTCTTTCTTCTTTCTTTCTTACTTCTTTCTTACTTCTTTCTTACTTATTTCTTACTTCTTTCTATCTTCTTTCTTACTTCTTTCTTACTTCTTTCTTACTTCTTTCTTCATTCCTTCTTACTTCTTTCTTACTTCTTTCTTACTTCTTTCTTACTTCTTTCTTTCTTCTTTCTTTCTTCTTTCTTTCTTACTTCTTTCTTACTTCTTTCTTACTTATTTCTTACTTCTTTCTATCTTCTTTCTTACTTCTTTCTTACTTCTTTCTAACTTCTTTCTTACTTCTTTCTTACTTCTTTCTTACCTCTTTCTTTCTTACTTCTTTCTTACTTCTTTCATAATTCTTTCTTCTTTCTTACTTCTTTCTTCTTTCTTTCTTACTTCTTTCTTACTTCTTTCTAACTTCTTTCCTACTTCTTTCTTACTTCTTTCTTCATTCCTTCTTACTTCTTTCTTACTTCTTTCTTACTTCTTTCTTTCTTCTTTCTTCTTCTTCTTCTTTCTTACTTCTATCATACTTCTTTCTTACTTCATTCTTACTTATTTCTTCTTTCTTTCTTACTTCTTTCTTACTTCTTTCTTACTTCTTTCTTACTTCTTTCTTACTTCTTTCTAACTTCTTTTTTCTTCTTTCTTACTTCTTTCTTACTTCTTTCTTACTTCTTTCTTTCTTACTTCTTTCTTACTTCTTTCTATCTTCTTTCTTACTTCTTTCTTACTTCTTTCTAACTTCTTTCTTACTTCTTTCTTACTTCTTTCTTTCTTCTTTCTTACTTCTTTCATACTTCTTTCTTACTTCTTTCTAACCTCCTTTTTCTTCTTTCTTACTTCTTTCTTACTTCTTTCTTACTTCTTTCTTCTTTCTTTCTTACTTCTTTCTTACTTCTTTCTTACTTCTTTCTAACTTCTTTCTTACGTCTTTCTTACTTCTTGCTTACTTCTTTCTTTCTTCTTTCTTACTTCTTTCTTTCTTCTTTCTTACTTCTTTCTTACTTCTTTCTTACTTCTTTCTTTCTTCTTTCTTACTTCTTTCATACTTCTTTCTTACTTCTTTCATTCTTCTTTCTTACTTCTTTCTTACTTCTTTCTTACTTCTTTCTTACTTCTTTCTTCTTTCTTTCTTACTTCTTTCTTACTTCTTTCTTACTTCTTTCTTACTTCTTTCTTACTTCTTTCTTTCTTCTTTCTTTCTTCTTTCTTACTTCTTTCTTACTTCTTTCTTACTTCTTTCTAACTTCTTTCTTACTTCTTTCTTACTTCTTTCTTTCTTCTTTCTTTCTTTCTTTCTTACTTCTTTCTTACTTCTTTCTTACTTATTTCTTATTTCTTTCTATCTTCTTTCTTACTTCTTTCTTACTTCTTTCTAACTTCTTTCTTACTTCTTTCTTACTTCTTTCTTACCTCTTTCTTTCTTACTTCTTTCTTACTTCTTTCATAATTCTTTCTTCTTTCTTACTTCTTTCTTCTTTCTTTCTTACTTCTTTCTTACTTCTTTCTAACTTCTTTCCTACTTCTTTCTTACTTCTTTCTTCATTCCTTCTTACTTCTTTCTTACTTCTTTCTTACTTCTTTCTTACTTCTTTCTTTCTTCTTTCTTTTCTTTCTTCTTTCTTACTTCTATCATACTTCTTTCTTACTTCATTCTTACTTATTTCTTCTTTCTTTCTTACTTCTTTCTTACTTCTTTCTTACTTCTTTCTTACTTCTTTCTTACTTCTTTCTAACTTCTTTTTTCTTCTTTCTTACTTCTTTCTTACTTCTTTCTTACTTCTTTCTTTCTTACTTCTTTCTTACTTCTTTCTTACTTATTTCTTACTTATTTCTTACTTGTTTCTAACTTCTTTCTTACTTCTTTCTTACTTCTTTCTAACTTCTTTCTTACTTCTTTCTTACTTCTTTCTTTCTTCTTTCTTTTTTAATTCTTTCTTACTTCTTTCATACTTCTTTCTTACTTCTTTCTTCTTTCTTTCTTACTTCTTTCTTACTTCTTTCTTGCTTCTTTCTAACTTCTTTCTTACTTCTTTCTTACTTCCTTCTTACTTCTTTCTTTCTTCTTACTTCTTTCTTTCTTCTTTCTTACTTCTTTCTTACTTCTTTCTTTCTTACTTCTTTCTTACTTCTTTCTTACTTATTTCTTACTTCTTTCTAACTTCTTTCTTACTTCTTTCTTACTTCTTTCTAACTTCTTTCTTACTTCCTTCTTACTTCTTTCTTTCTTGCTTCTTTCTTACTTTTTTCATACTTCTTTCTTTCTTATTCCTTACTTCTTTCTTCTTTCTTTCTTACATCTTTCTTACTTCTTTCTTACTTCTTTCTTACTTCTTTCTTCATTCCTTCTTAGTTCTTTCTTACTTCTTTCTTACTCCTTTCTTACTTCTTTCTTAGTTCTTTCTTACTTCTTTCTTACTCCTTTCTTACTTCTTTCTTACTTCTTTCTTACTTCTTTCTTTCTTACTTCTTTCTTAATTCTTTATTACTTCTTTCTAACTTCTTTTTTCTTCTTTCTTACTTCTTTCTTACTTCTTTCTTACTTCTTTCTTACTTCTTTCTTCTTTCTTTCTTACTTCTTTCTTACTTCTTTCTTCATTCCTTCTTCCTTCTTTCAATCTTCTTTCTTACTTCTTTCTTACTTCTTTCTTACTTCTTTCTTTCTTACTTCTTTCTTACTTCTTTATTACTTCTTTCTAACTTCTTTTTTCTTCTTTCTTACTTCTTTCTTACTTCTTTCTTACTTCTTTCTTCTTTCTTTCTTACTTCTTTCTTACTTTTTTCTTTCTTCTTTCTTACTTCTTTCTTACTTCTTTCTTACTTCTTTCTTACTTCTTTCTTTCTTCTTTCTTCTTTCTTTCTTCTTTCTTACTTCTATCATACTTCTTTCTTACTTCATTCTTACTTATTTCTTCTTTCTTTCTTACTTCTTTCTTACTTCTTTCTTACTTCTTTCTTACTTCTTTCTTACTTCTTTCTAACTTCTTTTTTCTTCTTTCTTACTTCTTTCTTACTTCTTTCTTACTTCTTTCTTTCTTACTTCTTTCTTACTTCTTTCTTACTTATTTCTTACTTATTTCTTACTTGTTTCTAACTTCTTTCTTACTTCTTTCTTACTTCTTTCTAACTTCTTTCTTACTTCTTTCTTACTTCTTTCTTTCTTCTTTCTTTTTTAATTCTTTCTTACTTCTTTCTTACTTCTTTCTTACTTCTTTCTTTCTTCTTACTTCTTTCTTTCTTCTTTCTTACTTCTTTCTTACTTCTTTCTTTCTTACTTCTTTCTTACTTCTTTCTTACTTATTTCTTACTTCTTTCTAACTTCTTTCTTACTTCTTTCTTACTTCTTTCTAACTTCTTTCTTACTTCCTTCTTACTTCTTTCTTTCTTGCTTCTTTATTACTTTTTTCATACTTCTTTCTTTCTTATTCCTTACTTCTTTCTTCTTTCTTTCTTACATCTTTCTTACTTCTTTCTTACTTCTTTCTTACTTCTTTCTTCATTCCTTCTTAGTTCTTTCTTACTTCTTTCTTACTCCTTTCTTACTTCTTTCTTACTTCTTTCTTACTTCTTTCTTTCTTACTTCTTTCTTAATTCTTTATTACTTCTTTCTAACTTCTTTTTTCTTCTTTCTTACTTCTTTCTTACTTCTTTCTTACTTCTTTCTTACTTCTTTCTTCTTTCTTTCTTACTTCTTTCTTACTTCTTTCTTCATTCCTTCTTCCTTCTTTCAATCTTCTTTCTTACTTCTTTCTTACTTCTTTCTTACTTCTTTCTTTCTTACTTCTTTCTTACTTCTTTATTACTTCTTTCTAACTTCTTTTTTCTTCTTTCTTACTTCTTTCTTACTTCTTTCTTACTTCTTTATTCTTTCTTTCTTACTTCTTTCTTACTTTTTTCTTTCTTCTTTCTTACTTCTTTCTTACTTCTTTCTTACTTCTTTCGTACTTCTTTCTTACTTCTTTCTTAATTCTTTCTTCATTCCTTCTTACTTCTTTCTTACTTCTTTCTTACTTCTTTCTTACCTCTTTCTTACTTCTTTATTATTTCTTTCTTTCTTCTTTCTTACTTCTTTCTTTCTTACTTCTTTCTTACTTCTTTATTACTTCTTTCTAACCTCTTTCTTACTTCTTTCTTACTTCTTTCTAACTTCTTTTTTCTTCTTTCTTACTTCTTTCTTACTTCTTTCTTACTTTTTTCTTCTTTCTCTCTTACTTCTTTCTTACTTCTTTCTTATTTCTTTCTTACTTCTTTCTTTCTTCTTTCTTACTTCTTTCTTTCTTCTTTCTTACTTCTTTCTTACTTCTTTCTTACTTCTTTCTTACTTATTTCTTACTTCTTTCTAACTTCTTTCTTACTTCTTTCTTACTTCTTTCATACTTCTTTCTTCTTTCTTACTTCTTTCTTCTTTCTTCTTTCTTACTTCTTTCTTACTTCTTTCTTACTTCTTTCTTTCTTCTTTCTTACTTCTTTCATACTTCTTTCTTACTTCTTTCTTACTTCTTTCTTCTTTCTTTCTTACTTCTTTCTTACTTCTTTCTTACTTCTTTCTTTCTTCTTTCTTACTTCTTTCATACTTCTTTCTTACTTCTTTCTTACTTCTTTCTTCTTTCTTTCTTACTTCTTTCTTACTTCTTTCTAAGTTCTTTTTCCTTCTTTCTTACTTCTTTCTTACTTCTTTCTTACTTCTTTCTTACTTCTTTCTTACTTCTTTCTTTCTTACTTCTTTCTTACTTCTTTCTTACTTCGTTCTTACTTCTTTCTTACTTCTTTCTCACTTCTTTCTTACTTCTTTCTCACTTCTTTCTTTCTTACTTCTTTCTTTCTTCTTTCTTCTTTCTTACTTATTTCTTACTTATTTCTTACTTCTTTCTTCATTCCTTCTTACTTCTTTCTTACTTCTTTCTAACCTCTTTCTTACTTCTTTCTTACTTCTTTCTTACTTCTTTTTTCTTCTTTCTTACTTCTTTCTTACTTCTTTCTTACTTTTTTCTTCTTTCTCTCTTACTTCTTTCTTACTTCTTTCTTTCTTCTTTCTTACTTCTTTCTTACTTCTTTCTTACTTCTTTCTTACTTCTTTCTTACTTCTTTCTTACTTCTTTCTTACTTCTTTCTTACTTCTTTATTCATTCCTTCTTACTTCTTTCTTACTTCTTTCTTACTTCTTGCTTACTTCTTTCTTTCTTTCTTCTTTCTTTCTTACTTCTTTCTTACTTCTTTCTTACTTCTTTCTTACTTCTTTATTCATTCCTTCTTCTTTCTTTCATACTTCTTTCTTACTATTTTCATTCTTCTTTCTTACTTCTTTCTTACTTCTTTCTTACTTCTTTCTTACTTCTTTCTTCATTCTTTCTTACTTCTTTCTTACTTCTTTCTTACTTCTTTCTTACTTCTTTCTTACGTCTTTCATAATTCTTTCTTCTTTCTTACTTCTTTCTTCTTTCTTACTTACTTCTTTCTTACTTCTTTCTTACTTCTTTCTTACTTCTTTCTTACTTCTTTCCTACTTCTTTCTTACTTCTTTCTTCATTCCTTCTTACTTCTTTCTTACTTCTTTCTTACTTCTTTCTTACTTCTTTCTTTCTTCTTTCTTCTTTCTTTCTTCTTTCTTACTTCTTTCATACTTCTTTCTTACTTCATTCTTACTTCTTTCTTCTTTCTTTCTTACTTCTTTCTTACTTCTTTCTTACTTCTTTCTTACTTCTTTCTTACTTCTTTCTAACTTCTTTTTTCTTCTTTCTTACTTCTTTCTTACTTCTTTCTTACTTCTTTCTTACTTCTTTCTTTCTTACTTCTTTCTTACTTCTTTCTTACTTATTTCTTACTTATTTCTTACTTCTTTCTAACTTCTTTCTTACTTCTTTCTTACTTCTTTCTTACTTCTTTCTTACTTCTTTCTTACTTCTTTCTTTCTTCTTTCTTTCTTAATTCTTTCTTACTTCTTTCATACTTCTTTCTTACTTCTTTCTTCTTTCTTTCTTACTTCTTTCTTACTTCTTTCTTGCTTCTTTCTAACTTCTTTCTTACTTCTTTCTTACTTCTTTCTTACTTCTTTCTTTCTTCTTACTTCTTTCTTTCTTCTTTCTTACTTCTTTCTTACTTCTTTCTTTCTTACTTCTTTCTTACTCTTTTCTTACTTCTTTCTTACTTATTTCTTACTTCTTTCTAACTTCTTTCTTACTTCTTTCTTACTTCTTTCTAACTTCTTTCTTACTTCCTTCTTACTTCTTTCTTTCTTGCTTCTTTCTTACTTCTTTCATACTTCTTTCTTTCTTATTTCTTACTTCTTTCTTCTTTCTTTCTTACATCTTTCTTACTTCTTTCTTACTTCTTTCTTTCTTACTTCTTTCTTACTTCTTTATTACTTCTTTCTAACTTCTTTTTTCTTCTTTCTTACTTCTTTCTTACTTCTTTCTTACTCCTTTCTTACTTCTTTCTTACTTCTTTCTTACTTCTTTCTTTCTTACTTCTTTCTTAGTTCTTTATTACTTCTTTCTAACTTCTTTTTTCTTCTTTCTTACTTCTTTCTTACTTCTTTCTTACTTCTTTCTTACTTCTTTCTTACTTCTTTCTTCTTTCTTTCTTACTTCTTTCTTACTTCTTTCTTCATTCCTTCTTCCTTCTTTCAATCTTCTTTCTTACTTCTTTCTTACTTCTTTGTTACTTCTTTCTTTCTTACTTCTTTCTTAATTCTTTATTACTTCTTTCTAACTTCTTTTTTCTTCTTTCTTACTTCTTTCTTACTTCTTTCTTACTTCTTTCTTCTTTCTTTCTTACTTCTTTCTTACTTCTTTCTTTCTTCTTTATTCTTTCTTTCTTCTTTCTTACTTCTTTCTTTCTTCTTTCTTACTTCTTTCTTACATCTTTCTTCTTTCTTACTTCTTTCTTTCTTCTTTCTTACTTCTTTCTTACTTCTTTCTTACTTCTTTCTTCTCTCTTTCTTACTTCTTTCTTACTTCTTTTTTACTTCTTTCTTACTTCTTTCTTACTTCTTTCTTTCTTCTTTCTTACTTCTTTCATACTTCTTTCATACTTATTTCTAACCTTTTTTTTCTTCTTTCTTACTTCTTTCTTACTTTTTTCTTACTTCTTTCTTCTTTCTTTCTTACTTCTTTCTTACTTCTTTCTTACTTCTTTCTAACTTCTTTCTTACGTCTTTCTTACTTCTTGCTTACTTCTTTCTTTCTTCTTTCTTACTTCTTTCTTACTTCTTTCTTTCTTCTTTCTTTCTTCTTTCTTACTTCTTTTATACTTCTTTCTTACTTCTTTCATTCTTCTTTCTTACTTCTTTCTTACTTCTTTCTTACTTCTTTCTTACTTCTTTCTTCTTTCTTTCTTACTTCTTTCTTACTTCTTTCTTACTTCTTTCTTACTTCTTTCTTACTTCTTTCTTTCTTCTTTCTTTCTTCTTTCTTACTTCTTTCTTACTTCTTTCTTACTTCTTTCTAACTTCTTTCTTACTTCTTTCTTACTTCTTTCTTTCTTCTTTCTTTCTTCTTTCTTTCTTACTTCTTTCTTACTTCTTTCTTACTTATTTCTTACGTCTTTCTATCTTCTTTCTTACTTCTTTCTTACTTCTTTCTAACTTCTTTCTTACTTCTTTCTTACTTCTTTCTTACCTCTTTCTTTCTTACTTCTTTCTTCCTTCTTTCATAATTCTTTCTTCTTTCTTACTTCTTTCTTCTTTCTTTCTTACTTCTTTCTTACTTCTTTCTAACTTCTTTCCTACTTCTTTCTTACTTCTTTCTTCATTCCTTCTTACTTCTTTCTTACTTCTTTCTTACTTCTTTCTTTCTTCTTTCTTCTTTCTTTCTTCTTTCTTACTTCTATCATACTTCTTTCTTACTTCATTCGTACTTATTTCTTCTTTCTTTCTTACTTCTTTCTTACTTCTTTCTTACTTCTTTCTTACTTCTTTCTTACTTCTTTCTAACTTCTTTTTTCTTCTTTCTTACTTCTTTCTTACTTCTTTCTTACTTCTTTCTTTCTTACTTCTTTCTTACTTCTTTCTTACTTATTTCTTACTTATTTCTTACTTGTTTCTAACTTCTTTCTTACTTCTTTCTTACTTCTTTCTAACTTCTTTCTTACTTCTTTCTTACTTCTTTCATTCTTCTTTCTTACTTCTTTCTTACTTCTTTCTTACTTCTTTCTTACTTCTTTCTTCTTTCTTTCTTACTTCTTTCTTACTTCTTTCTTACTTCTTTCTTACTTCTTTCTTACTTCTTTCTTTCTTCTTTCTTTCTTCTTTCTTACTTCTTTCTTACTTCTTTCTTACTTCTTTCTAACTTCTTTCTTACTTCTTTCTTACTTCTTTCTTTCTTCTTTCTTTCTTCTTTCTTTCTTACTTCTTTCTTACTTCTTTCTTACTTATTTCTTACTTCTTTCTATCTTCTTTCTTACTTCTTTCTTACTTCTTTCTAACTTCTTTCTTACTTCTTTCTTACTTCTTTCTAACTTCTTTCTTACTTCTTTCTTACTTCTTTCTTTCTTCTTTCTTTCTTCTTTCTTTCTTACTTCTTTCTTACTTCTTTCTTACTTCTTTCATAATTCTTTCTTCTTTCTTACTTCTTTCTTCTTTCTTTCTTACTTCTTTCTTACTTCTTTCTAACTTCTTTCCTACTTCTTTCTTACTTCTTTCTTCATTCCTTCTTACTTCTTTCTTACTTCTTTCTTACTTCTTTCTTTCTTCTTTCTTCTTTCTTTCTTCTTTCTTACTTCTATCATACTTCTTTCTTACTTCATTCGTACTTATTTCTTCTTTCTTTCTTACTTCTTTCTTACTTCTTTCTTACTTCTTTCTTACTTCTTTCTTACTTCTTTCTAACTTCTTTTTTCTTCTTTCTTACTTCTTTCTTACTTCTTTCTTACTTCTTTCTTTCTTACTTCTTTCTTACTTCTTTCTTACTTATTTCTTACTTATTTCTTACTTGTTTCTAACTTCTTTCTTACTTCTTTCTTACTTCTTTCTAACTTCTTTCTTACTTCTTTCTTACTTCTTTCATTCTTCTTTCTTACTTCTTTCTTACTTCTTTCTTACTTCTTTCTTACTTCTTTCTTCTTTCTTTCTTACTTCTTTCTTACTTCTTTCTTACTTCTTTCTTACTTCTTTCTTACTTCTTTCTTTCTTCTTTCTTTCTTCTTTCTTACTTCTTTCTTACTTCTTTCTTACTTCTTTCTAACTTCTTTCTTACTTCTTTATTACTTCTTTCTTTCTTCTTTCTTTCTTCTTTCTTTCTTACTTCTTTCTTACTTCTTTCTTACTTATTTCTTACTTCTTTCTATCTTCTTTCTTACTTCTTTCTTACTTCTTTCTTCCTTCTTTCATAATTCTTTCTTCTTTCTTACTTCTTTCTTCTTTCTTTCTTACTTCTTTCTTACTTCTTTCTAACTTCTTTCCTACTTCTTTCTTACTTCTTTCTTCATTCCTTCTTACTTCTTTCTTACTTCTTTCTTACTTCTTTCTTTCTTCTTTCTTCTTTCTTTCTTCTTTCTTACTTCTATCATACTTCTTTCTTACTTCATTCGTACTTATTTCTTCTTTCTTTCTTACTTCTTTCTTACTTCTTTCTTACTTCTTTCTTACTTCTTTCTTACTTCTTTCTAACTTCTTTTTTCTTCTTTCTTACTTCTTTCTTACTTCTTTCTTACTTCTTTCTTTCTTACTTCTTTCTTACTTCTTTCTTACTTATTTCTTACTTATTTCTTACTTGTTTCTAACTTCTTTCTTACTTCTTTCTTACTTCTTTCTAACTTCTTTCTTACTTCTTTCTTACTTCTTTCATTCTTCTTTCTTACTTCTTTCTTACTTCTTTCTTACTTCTTTCTTACTTCTTTCTTCTTTCTTTCTTACTTCTTTCTTACTTCTTTCTTACTTCTTTCTTACTTCTTTCTTACTTCTTTCTTTCTTCTTTCTTTCTTCTTTCTTACTTCTTTCTTACTTCTTTCTTACTTCTTTCTAACTTCTTTCTTACTTCTTTCTTACTTCTTTCTTTCTTCTTTCTTTCTTCTTTCTTTCTTACTTCTTTCTTACTTCTTTCTTACTTATTTCTTACTTCTTTCTATCTTCTTTCTTACTTCTTTCTTACTTCTTTCTAACTTCTTTCTTACTTCTTTCTTACTTCTTTCTAACTTCTTTCTTACTTCTTTCTTACTTCTTTCTTTCTTCTTTCTTTCTTCTTTCTTTCTTACTTCTTTCTTACTTCTTTCTTACTTATTTCTTACTTCTTTCTATCTTCTTTCTTACTTCTTTCTTACTTCTTTCTAACTTCTTTCTTACTTCTTTCTTACTTCTTTCATAATTCTTTCTTCTTTCTTACTTCTTTCTTCTTTCTTTCTTACTTCTTTCTTACTTCTTTCTAACTTCTTTCCTACTTCTTTCTTACTTCTTTCTTCATTCCTTCTTACTTCTTTCTTACTTCTTTCTTACTTCTTTCTTTCTTCTTTCTTCTTTCTTTCTTCTTTCTTACTTCTATCATACTTCTTTCTTACTTCATTCTTACTTATTTCTTCTTTCTTTCTTACTTCTTTCTTACTTCTTTCTTACTTCTTTCTTACTTCTTTCTTACTTCTTTCTAACTTCTTTTTTCTTCTTTCTTACTTCTTTCTTACTTCTTTCTTCTTTCTTTCTTACTTCTTTCTTACTTCTTTCTTACTTCTTTCTAACTTCTTTCTTACGTCTTTCTTACTTCTTGCTTACTTCTTTCTTTCTTCTTTCTTACTTCTTTCTTTCTTCTTTCTTCTTTCTTATTTCTTTCTTCATTCCTTCTTACTTCTTTCTTACTTCTTTCTTACTTCTTTCTTACTTCTTGCTTACTTCTTTCTTTCTTCTTTCTTCTTTCTTTCTTACTTCTTTCTTACTTCTTTCTTACTTCTTTCTTACTTCTTTCTTTCTTCTTTCTTCTTTCTTTCTTCTTTCTTACTTCTATCATACTTCTTTCTTACTTCATTCGTACTTATTTCTTCTTTCTTTCTTACTTCTTTCTTACTTCTTTCTTACTTCTTTCTTACTTCTTTCTTACTTCTTTCTAACTTCTTTTTTCTTCTTTCTTACTTCTTTCTTACTTCTTTCTTACTTCTTTCTTTCTTACTTCTTTCTTACTTCTTTCTTACTTATTTCTTACTTATTTCTTACTTGTTTCTAACTTCTTTCTTACTTCTTTCTTACTTCTTTCATTCTTCTTTCTTACTTCTTTCTTACTTCTTTCTTACTTCTTTCTTACTTCTTTCTTCTTTCTTTCTTACTTCTTTCTTACTTCTTTCTTACTTCTTTCTTACTTCTTTCTTACTTCTTTCTTTCTTCTTTCTTTCTTCTTTCTTACTTCTTTCTTACTTCTTTCTTACTTCTTTCTAACTTCTTTCTTACTTCTTTCTTACTTCTTTCTTTCTTCTTTCTTTCTTCTTTCTTTCTTACTTCTTTCTTACTTCTTTCTTACTTATTTCTTACTTCTTTCTATCTTCTTTCTTACTTCTTTCTTACTTCTTTCTAACTTCTTTCTTACTTCTTTCTTACTTCTTTCTTACCTCTTTCTTTCTTACTTCTTTCTTACTTCTTTCATAATTCTTTCTTCTTTCTTACTTCTTTCTTCTTTCTTTCTTACTTCTTTCTTACTTCTTTCTAACTTCTTTCCTACTTCTTTCTTACTTCTTTCTTCATTCCTTCTTACTTCTTTCTTACTTCTTTCTTACTTCTTTCTTTCTTCTTTCTTCTTTCTTTCTTCTTTCTTACTTCTATCATACTTCTTTCTTACTTCATTCTTACTTATTTCTTCTTTCTTTCTTACTTCTTTCTTACTTCTTTCTTACTTCTTTCTTACTTCTTTCTAACTTCTTTTTTCTTCTTTCTTACTTCTTTCTTACTTCTTTCTTACTTCTTTCTTTCTTACTTCTTTCTTACTTCTTTCTATCTTCTTTCTTACTTCTTTCTTACTTCTTTCTAACTTCTTTCTTACTTCTTTCTTACTTCTTTCTTTCTTCTTTCTTACTTCTTTCATACTTCTTTCTTACTTCTTTCTAACCTCCTTTTTCTTCTTTCTTACTTCTTTCTTACTTCTTTCTTACTTCTTTCTTCTTTCTTTCTTACTTCTTTCTTACTTCTTTCTTACTTCTTTCTAACTTCTTTCTTACGTCTTTCTTACTTCTTGCTTACTTCTTTCTTTCTTCTTTCTTACTTCTTTCTTTCTTCTTTCTTCTTTCTTATTTCTTTCTTCATTCCTTCTTACTTCTTTCTTACTTCTTTCTTACTTCTTTCTTACTTCTTGCTTACTTCTTTCTTTCTTCTTTCTTCTTTCTTTCTTACTTCTTTCTTACTTCTTTCTTACTTCTTTCTTACTTCTTTCTTTCTTCTTTCTTACTTCTTTCATACTTCTTTCTTACTTCTTTCATTCTTCTTTCTTACTTCTTTCTTACTTCTTTCTTACTTCTTTCTTACTTCTTTCTTCTTTCTTTCTTACTTCTTTCTTACTTCTTTCTTACTTCTTTCTTTCTTCTTTCTTTCTTCTTTCTTACTTCTTTCTTACTTCTTTCTTACTTCTTTCTAACTTCTTTCTTACTTCTTTCTTACTTCTTTCTTTCTTCTTTCTTTCTTCTTTCTTTCTTACTTCTTTCTTACTTCTTTCTTACTTATTTCTTACTTCTTTCTATCTTCTTTCTTACTTCTTTCTTACTTCTTTCTAACTTCTTTCTTACTTCTTTCTTACTTCTTTCTTACCTCTTTCTTTCTTACTTCTTTCTTACTTCTTTCATAATTCTTTCTTCTTTCTTACTTCTTTCTTCTTTCTTTCTTACTTCTTTCTTACTTCTTTCTAACTTCTTTCCTACTTCTTTCTTACTTCTTTCTTCATTCCTTCTTACTTCTTTCTTACTTCTTTCTTACTTCTTTCTTACTTCTTTCTTTCTTCTTTCTTCTTTCTTTCTTCTTTCTTACTTCTATCATACTTCTTTCTTACTTCATTCTTACTTATTTCTTCTTTCTTTCTTACTTCTTTCTTACTTCTTTCTTACTTCTTTCTTACTTCTTTCTTACTTCTTTCTAACTTCTTTTTTCTTCTTTCTTACTTCTTTCTTACTTCTTTCTTACTTCTTTCTTTCTTACTTCTTTCTTACTTCTTTCTTACTTATTTCTTACTTATTTCTTACTTGTTTCTAACTTCTTTCTTACTTCTTTCTTACTTCTTTCTAACTTCTTTCTTACTTCTTTCTTACTTCTTTCTTTCTTCTTTCTTTTTTAATTCTTTCTTACTTCTTTCATACTTCTTTCTTACTTCTTTCTTTCTTCTTACTTCTTTCTTTCTTCTTTCTTACTTCTTTCTTTCTTCTTTCTTTCTTACTTCTTTCTTACTTCTTTCTTGCTTCTTTCTAACTTCTTTCTTACTTCTTTCTTACTTCCTTCTTACTTCTTTCTTTCTTCTTACTTCTTTCTTTCTTCTTTCTTACTTCTTTCTTACTTCTTTCTTTCTTACTTCTTTCTTACTTCTTTCTTACTTATTTCTTACTTCTTTCTAACTTCTTTCTTACTTCTTTCTTACTTCTTTCTAACTTCTTTCTTACTTCCTTCTTACTTCTTTCTTTCTTGCTTCTTTCTTACTTTTTTCATACTTCTTTCTTTCTTATTCCTTACTTCTTTCTTCTTTCTTTCTTACATCTTTCTTACTTCTTTCTTACTTCTTTCTTCATTCCTTCTTAGTTCTTTCTTACTTCTTTCTTACTCCTTTCTTACTTCTTTCTTACTTCTTTCTTACTTCTTTCTTTCTTACTTCTTTCTTAATTCTTTATTACTTCTTTCTAACTTCTTTTTTCTTCTTTCTTACTTCTTTCTTACTTCTTTCTTACTTCTTTCTTACTTCTTTCTTCTTTCTTTCTTACTTCTTTCTTACTTCTTTCTTCATTCCTTCTTCCTTCTTTCAATCTTCTTTCTTACTTCTTTCTTACTTCTTTCTTACTTCTTTCTTTCTTACTTCTTTCTTACTTCTTTATTACTTCTTTCTAACTTCTTTTTTCTTCTTTCTTACTTCTTTCTTACTTCTTTCTTACTTCTTTCTTCTTTCTTTCTTACTTCTTTCTTACTTTTTTCTTTCTTCTTTCTTACTTCTTTCTTACTTCTTTCTTACTTCTTTCTTACTTCTTTCGTACTTCTTTCTTACTTCTTTCTTAATTCTTTCTTCATTCCTTCTTACTTCTTTCTTACTTCTTTCTTACTTCTTTCTTACCTCTTTCTTACTTCTTTATTATTTCTTTCTTTCTTCTTTCTTACTTCTTTCTTTCTTACTTCTTTCTTACTTCTTTATTACTTCTTTCTAACCTCTTTCTTACTTCTTTCTTACTTCTTTCTAACTTCTTTTTTCTTCTTTCTTACTTCTTTCTTACTTCTTTCTTACTTTTTTCTTCTTTCTCTCTTACTTCTTTCTTACTTCTTTCTTATTTCTTTCTTACTTCTTTCTTTCTTCTTTCTTACTTCTTTCTTTCTTCTTTCTTACTTCTTTCTTACTTCTTTCTTACTTCTTTCTTCTTTCTTTCTTACTTCTTTCTTACTTCTTTCTTACTTCTTTCTTACTTCTTTCTTACTTCTTTCTTACTTCTTTCTTACTTATTTCTTACTTCTTTCTAACTTCTTTCTTACTTCTTTCTTACTTCTTTCATACTTCTTTCTTCTTTCTTACTTCTTTCTTCTTTCTTCTTTCTTACTTCTTTCTTACTTCTTTCTTACTTCTTTCTTTCTTCTTTCTTACTTCTTTCATACTTCTTTCTTACTTCTTTCTTACTTCTTTCTTCTTTCTTTCTTACTTCTTTCTTACTTCTTTCTAAGTTCTTTTTCCTTCTTTCTTACTTCTTTCTTACTTCTTTCTTACTTCTTTCTTACTTCTTTCTTACTTCTTTCTTACTTCTTTCTTTCTTACTTCTTTCTTACTTCTTTCTTACTTCGTTCTTACTTCTTTCTTACTTCTTTCTCACTTCTTTCTTACTTCTTTCTCACTTCTTTCTTTCTTACTTCTTTCTTTCTTCTTTCATACTTCTTTCTTTCTTCTTTCTTACTTCTTTCTTCATTCCTTCTTACTTCTTTCTTACTTCTTTCTTACTTCTTTCTTCTTTCTTTCTTACTTCTTTCTTACTTCTTTCTTTCTTCTTTCTTACTTCTTTATTTCTTCTTTCTTACTTCTTTCTTACTTCTTTCTTACTTCTTTCTTACTTCTTTCTTTCTTACTTCTTTCTTCTTTCTTACTTCTTTCTTACTTATTTCTTACTTCTTTCTTCATTCCTTCTTACTTCTTTCTTACTTCTTTCTTACTTCTTTCTTACTTCTTTCTTACTTCTTTCTTACTTCTTTCTAACCTCTTTCTTACTTCTTTCTTACTTCTTTCTAACTTCTTTTTTCTTCTTTCTTACTTCTTTCTTACTTCTTTCTTACTTTTTTCTTCTTTCTCTCTTACTTCTTTCTTACTTCTTTCTTTCTTCTTTCTTACTTCTTTCTTACTTCTTTCTTACTTCTTTCTTACTTCTTTCTTACTTCTTTCTTACTTCTTTCTTACTTCTTTATTCATTCCTTCTTACTTCTTTCTTACTTCTTTCTTACTTCTTGCTTACTTCTTTCTTTCTTCTTTCTTCTTTCTTTCTTACTTCTTTCTTACTTCTTTCTTACTTCTTTCTTACTTCTTTATTCATTCCTTCTTCTTTCTTTCATACTTCTTTCTTACTATTTTCATTCTTCTTTCTTACTTCTTTCTTACTTCTTTCTTACTTCTTTCTTACTTCTTTCTTACTTCTTTCTTCATTCTTTCTTACTTCTTTCTTACTTCTTTCTTACTTGTTTCTTACGTCTTTCATAATTCTTTCTTCTTTCTTACTTCTTTCTTCTTTCTTACTTACTTCTTTCTTACTTCTTTCTTACTTCTTTCTTACTTCTTTCTTACTTCTTTCTAACTTCTTTCTTACTTCTTTCTTACTTCTTTCTTCATTCCTTCTTACTTCTTTCTTACTTCTTTCTTACTTCTTTCTTACTTCTTTCTTTCTTCTTTCTTCTTTCTTTCTTCTTTCTTACTTCTTTCATACTTCTTTCTTACTTCATTCTTAATTCTTTCTTCTTTCTTTCTTACTTCTTTCTTACTTCTTTCTTACTTCTTTCTTACTTCTTTCTTACTTCTTTCTTACTTCTTTCTAACTTCTTTTTTCTTCTTTCTTACTTCTTTCTTACTTCTTTCTTACTTCTTTCTTACTTCTTTCTTTCTTACTTCTTTCTTACTTCTTTCTTACTTATTTCTTACTTATTTCTTACTTCTTTCTAACTTCTTTCTTACTTCTTTCTTACTTCTTTCTTACTTCTTTCTTACTTCTTTCTTACTTCTTTCTTTCTTCTTTCTTTCTTAATTCTTTCTTACTTCTTTCATACTTCTTTCTTACTTCTTTCTTCTTTCTTTCTTACTTCTTTCTTGCTTCTTTCTTGCTTCTTTCTAACTTCTTTCTTACTTCTTTCTTACTTCTTTCTTACTTCTTTCTTTCTTCTTACTTCTTTCTTTCTTCTTTCTTACTTCTTTCTTACTTCTTTCTTTCTTACTTCTTTCTTACTCTTTTCTTACTTCTTTCTTACTTATTTCTTACTTCTTTCTAACTTCTTTCTTACTTCTTTCTTACTTCTTTCTAACTTCTTTCTTACTTCCTTCTTACTTCTTTCTTTCTTGCTTCTTTCTTACTTCTTTCATACTTCTTTCTTTCTTATTTCTTACTTCTTTCTTCTTTCTTTCTTACATCTTTCTTCTTTCTTACTTCTTTCTTTCTTACTTCTTTCTTACTTCTTTATTACTTCTTTCTAACTTCTTTTTTCTTCTTTCTTACTTCTTTCTTACTTCTTTCTTACTCCTTTCTTACTTCTTTCTTACTTCTTTCTTACTTCTTTCTTTCTTACTTCTTTCTTAGTTCTTTATTACTTCTTTCTAACTTCTTTTTTCTTCTTTCTTACTTCTTTCTTACTTCTTTCTTACTTCTTTCTTACTTCTTTCTTACTTCTTTCTTCTTTCTTTCTTACTTCTTTCTTACTTCTTTCTTCATTCCTTCTTCCTTCTTTCAATCTTCTTTCTTACTTCTTTCTTACTTCTTTGTTACTTCTTTCTTTCTTACTTCTTTCTTAATTCTTTATTACTTCTTTCTAACTTCTTTTTTCTTCTTTCTTACTTCTTTCTTACTTCTTTCTTACTTCTTTCTTCTTTCTTTCTTACTTCTTTCTTACTTCTTTCTTTCTTCTTTATTCTTTCTTTCTTCTTTCTTACTTCTTTCTTTCTTCTTTCTTACTTCTTTCTTACATCTTTCTTCTTTCTTACTTCTTTCTTTCTTCTTTCTTACTTCTTTCTTACTTCTTTCTTACTTCTTTCTTCTCTCTTTCTTACTTCTTTCTTACTTCTTTTTTACTTCTTTCTTACTTCTTTCTTACTTCTTTCTTTCTTCTTTCTTACTTCTTTCATACTTCTTTCATACTTCTTTCTAACCTCTTTTTTCTTCTTTCTTACTTCTTTCTTACTTTTTTCTTACTTCTTTCTTCTTTCTTTCTTACTTCTTTCTTACTTCTTTCTTACTTCTTTCTAACTTCTTTCTTACGTCTTTCTTACTTCTTGCTTACTTCTTTCTTTCTTCTTTCTTACTTCTTTCTTACTTCTTTCTTTCTTCTTTCTTTCTTCTTTCTTACTTCTTTTATACTTCTTTCTTACTTCTTTCATTCTTCTTTCTTACTTCTTTCTTACTTCTTTCTTACTTCTTTCTTCATTCTTTCTTACTTCTTTCTTACTTCTTTCTTACTTGTTTCTTACGTCTTTCATAATTCTTTCTTCTTTCTTACTTCTTTCTTCTTTCTTACTTACTTCTTTCTTACTTCTTTCTTACTTCTTTCTTACTTCTTTCTAACTTCTTTCTTACTTCTTTCTTACTTCTTTCTTCATTCCTTCTTACTTCTTTCTTACTTCTTTCTTACTTCTTTCTTACTTCTTTCTTTCTTCTTTCTTCTTTCTTTCTTCTTTCTTACTTCTTTCATACTTCTTTCTTACTTCATTCTTACTTCTTTCTTCTTTCTTTCTTACTTCTTTCTTACTTCTTTCTTACTTCTTTCTTACTTCTTTCTTACTTCTTTCTTACTTCTTTCTAACTTCTTTTTTCTTCTTTCTTACTTCTTTCTTACTTCTTTCTTACTTCTTTCTTACTTCTTTCTTTCTTACTTCTTTCTTACTTCTTTCTTACTTCTTTCTTACTTCTTTCTTACTTCTTTCTTCATTCTTTCTTACTTCTTTCTTACTTCTTTCTTACTTGTTTCTTACGTCTTTCATAATTCTTTCTTCTTTCTTACTTCTTTCTTCTTTCTTACTTACTTCTTTCTTACTTCTTTCTTACTTCTTTCTTACTTCTTTCTTACTTCTTTCTAACTTCTTTCTTACTTCTTTCTTACTTCTTTCTTCATTCCTTCTTACTTCTTTCTTACTTCTTTCTTACTTCTTTCTTACTTCTTTCTTTCTTCTTTCTTCTTTCTTTCTTCTTTCTTACTTCTTTCATACTTCTTTCTTACTTCATTCTTACTTCTTTCTTCTTTCTTTCTTACTTCTTTCTTACTTCTTTCTTACTTCTTTCTTACTTCTTTCTTACTTCTTTCTTACTTCTTTCTAACTTCTTTTTTCTTCTTTCTTACTTCTTTCTTACTTCTTTCTTACTTCTTTCTTACTTCTTTCTTTCTTACTTCTTTCTTACTTCTTTCTTACTTATTTCTTACTTATTTCTTACTTCTTTCTAACTTCTTTCTTACTTCTTTCTTACTTCTTTCTTACTTCTTTCTTACTTCTTTCTTACTTCTTTCTTTCTTCTTTCTTTCTTAATTCTTTCTTACTTCTTTCATACTTCTTTCTTACTTCTTTCTTCTTTCTTTCTTACTTCTTTCTTGCTTCTTTCTTGCTTCTTTCTAACTTCTTTCTTACTTCTTTCTTACTTCTTTCTTACTTCTTTCTTTCTTCTTACTTCTTTCTTTCTTCTTTCTTACTTCTTTCTTACTTCTTTCTTTCTTACTTCTTTCTTACTCTTTTCTTACTTCTTTCTTACTTATTTCTTACTTCTTTCTAACTTCTTTCTTACTTCTTTCTTACTTCTTTCTAACTTCTTTCTTACTTCCTTCTTACTTCTTTCTTTCTTGCTTCTTTCTTACTTCTTTCATACTTCTTTCTTTCTTATTTCTTACTTCTTTCTTCTTTCTTTCTTACATCTTTCTTCTTTCTTACTTCTTTCTTTCTTACTTCTTTCTTACTTCTTTATTACTTCTTTCTAACTTCTTTTTTCTTCTTTCTTACTTCTTTCTTACTTCTTTCTTACTCCTTTCTTACTTCTTTCTTACTTCTTTCTTACTTCTTTCTTTCTTACTTCTTTCTTAGTTCTTTATTACTTCTTTCTAACTTCTTTTTTCTTCTTTCTTACTTCTTTCTTACTTCTTTCTTACTTCTTTCTTACTTCTTTCTTACTTCTTTCTTCTTTCTTTCTTACTTCTTTCTTACTTATTTCTTCATTCCTTCTTCCTTCTTTCAATCTTCTTTCTTACTTCTTTCTTACTTCTTTGTTACTTCTTTCTTTCTTACTTCTTTCTTAATTCTTTATTACTTCTTTCTAACTTCTTTTTTCTTCTTTCTTACTTCTTTCTTACTTCTTTCTTACTTCTTTCTTCTTTCTTTCTTACTTCTTTCTTACTTCTTTCTTTCTTCTTTATTCTTTCTTTCTTCTTTCTTACTTCTTTCTTTCTTCTTTCTTACTTCTTTCTTACATCTTTCTTCTTTCTTACTTCTTTCTTTCTTCTTTCTTACTTCTTTCTTACTTCTTTCTTACTTCTTTCTTCTCTCTTTCTTACTTCTTTCTTACTTCTTTTTTACTTCTTTCTTACTTCTTTCTTACTTCTTTCTTTCTTCTTTCTTACTTCTTTCATACTTCTTTCATACTTCTTTCTAACCTCTTTTTTCTTCTTTCTTACTTCTTTCTTACTTTTTTCTTACTTCTTTCTTCTTTCTTTCTTACTTCTTTCTTACTTCTTTCTTACTTCTTTCTAACTTCTTTCTTACGTCTTTCTTACTTCTTGCTTACTTCTTTCTTTCTTCTTTCTTACTTCTTTCTTACTTCTTTCTTTCTTCTTTCTTTCTTCTTTCTTACTTCTTTTATACTTCTTTCTTACTTCTTTCATTCTTCTTTCTTACTTCTTTCTTACTTCTTTCTTACTTCTTTCTTACTTCTTTCTTCTTTCTTTCTTACTTCTTTCTTACTTCTTTCTTACTTCTTTCTTACTTCTTTCTTACTTCTTTCTTTCTTCTTTCTTTCTTCTTTCTTACTTCTTTCTTACTTCTTTCTTACTTCTTTCTAACTTCTTTCTTACTTCTTTCTTACTTCTTTCTTTCTTCTTTCTTTCTTCTTTCTTTCTTACTTCTTTCTTACTTCTTTCTTACTTATTTCTTACGTCTTTCTATCTTCTTTCTTACTTCTTTCTTACTTCTTTCTAACTTCTTTCTTACTTCTTTCTTACTTCTTTCTTACCTCTTTCTTTCTTACTTCTTTCTTCCTTCTTTCATAATTCTTTCTTCTTTCTTACTTCTTTCTTCTTTCTTTCTTACTTCTTTCTTACTTCTTTCTAACTTCTTTCCTACTTCTTTCTTACTTCTTTCTTCATTCCTTCTTACTTCTTTCTTACTTCTTTCTTACTTCTTTCTTACTTCTTTCTTTCTTCTTTCTTCTTTCTTTCTTCTTTCTTACTTCTATCATACTTCTTTTTTACTTCATTCTTACTTATTTCTTCTTTCTTTCTTACTTCTTTCTTACTTCTTTCTTACTTCTTTCTTACTTCTTTCTTACTTCTTTCTTACTTCTTTCTAACTTCTTTTTTCTTCTTTCTTACTTCTTTCTTACTTCTTTCTTACTTCTTTCTTTCTTACTTCTTTCTTACTTCTTTCTTACTTATTTCTTACTTATTTCTTACTTGTTTCTAACTTCTTTCTTACTTCTTTCTTACTTCTTTCTAACTTCTTTCTTACTTCTTTCTTACTTCTTTCATTCTTATTTCTTACTTCTTTCTTACTTCTTTCTTACTTCTTTCTTACTTCTTTCTTCTTTCTTTCTTACTTCTTTCTTACTTCTTTCTTACTTCTTTCTTACTTCTTTCTTACTTCTTTCTTTCTTCTTTCTTTCTTCTTTCTTACTTCTTTCTTACTTCTTTCTTACTTCTTTCTAACTTCTTTCTTACTTCTTTCTTACTTCTTTCTTTCTTCTTTCTTTCTTCTTTCTTTCTTACTTCTTTCTTACTTCTTTCTTACTTATTTCTTACTTCTTTCTATCTTCTTTCTTACTTCTTTCTTACTTCTTTCTAACTTCTTTCTTACTTCTTTCTTACTTCTTTCTAACTTTTTTCTTACTTCTTTCTTACTTCTTTCTTTCTTCTTTCTTTCTTCTTTCTTTCTTACTTCTTTCTTACTTATTTCTTACTTCTTTCTATCTTCTTTCTTACTTCTTTCTTACTTCTTTCTAACTTCTTTCTTACTTCTTTCTTACTTCTTTCTTACCTCTTTCTTTCTTACTTCTTTCTTACTTCTTTCATAATTCTTTCTTCTTTCTTACTTCTTTCTTCTTTCTTTCTTACTTCTTTCTTACTTCTTTCTAACTTCTTTCCTACTTCTTTCTTACTTCTTTCTTCATTCCTTCTTACTTCTTTCTTACTTCTTTCTTACTTCTTTCTTTCTTCTTTCTTCTTTCTTTCTTCTTTCTTACTTCTATCATACTTCTTTCTTACTTCATTCTTACTTATTTCTTCTTTCTTTCTTACTTCTTTCTTACTTCTTTCTTACTTCTTTCTTACTTCTTTCTTACTTCTTTCTAACTTCTTTTTTCTTCTTTCTTACTTCTTTCTTACTTCTTTCTTACTTCTTTCTTTCTTACTTCTTTCTTACTTCTTTCTATCTTCTTTCTTACTTCTTTCTTACTTCTTTCTTTCTTCTTTCTTACTTCTTTCATACTTCTTTCATACTTCTTTCTAACCTCTTTTTTCTTCTTTCTTACTTCTTTCTTACTTTTTTCTTACTTCTTTATTCTTTCTTTCTTACTTCTTTCTTACTTCTTTCTTACTTCTTTCTAACTTCTTTCTTACGTCTTTCTTACTTCTTGCTTACTTCTTTCTTTCTTCTTTCTTACTTCTTTCTTACTTCTTTCTTTCTTCTTTCTTTCTTCTTTCTTACTTCTTTTATACTTCTTTCTTACTTCTTTCTTTCTTCTTTCTTTCTTCTTTCTTTCTTACTTCTTTCTTACTTCTTTCTTACTTATTTCTTACGTCTTTCTATCTTCTTTCTTACTTCTTTCTTACTTCTTTCTAACTTCTTTCTTACTTCTTTCTTACTTCTTTCTTACCTCTTTCTTTCTTACTTCTTTCTTCCTTCTTTCATAATTCTTTCTTCTTTCTTACTTCTTTCTTCTTTCTTTCTTACTTCTTTCTTACTTCTTTCTAACTTCTTTCCTACTTCTTTCTTACTTCTTTCTTCATTCCTTCTTACTTCTTTCTTACTTCTTTCTTACTTCTTTCTTACTTCTTTCTTTCTTCTTTCTTCTTTCTTTCTTCTTTCTTACTTCTATCATACTTCTTTTTTACTTCATTCTTACTTATTTCTTCTTTCTTTCTTTCTTCTTTCTTACTTCTTTCTTACTTCTTTCTTACTTCTTTCTTACTTCTTTCTAACTTATTTCTTACTTATTTCTTACTTGTTTCTAACTTCTTTCTTACTTCTTTCTTACTTCTTTCTAACTTCTTTCTTACTTCTTTCTTAATTCTTTCATTCTTCTTTCTTACTTCTTTCTTACTTCTTTCTTACTTCTTTCTTACTTCTTTCTTCTTTCTTTCTTACTTCTTTCTTACTTCTTTCTTACTTCTTTCTTACTTCTTTCTTACTTCTTTCTTTCTTCTTTCTTTCTTCTTTCTTACTTCTTTCTTACTTCTTTCTTACTTCTTTCTAACTTCTTTCTTACTTCTTTCTTACTTCTTTCTTTCTTCTTTCTTTCTTCTTTCTTTCTTACTTCTTTCTTACTTCTTTCTTACTTATTTCTTACTTCTTTCTATCTTCTTTCTTACTTCTTTCTTACTTCTTTCTAACTTCTTTCTTACTTCTTTCTTACTTCTTTCTAACTTCTTTCTTACTTCTTTCTTACTTCATTCTTTCTTCTTTCTTTCTTCTTTCTTTCTTACTTCTTTCTTACTTCTTTCTTACTTATTTCTTACTTCTTTCTATCTTCTTTCTTACTTCTTTCTTACTTCTTTCTAACTTCTTTCTTACTTCTTTCTTACTTCTTTCTTACCTCTTTCTTTCTTACTTCTTTCTTACTTCTTTCATAATTCTTTCTTCTTTCTTACTTCTTTCTTCTTTCTTTCTTACTTCTTTCTTACTTCTTTCTAACTTCTTTCCTACTTCTTTCTTACTTCTTTCTTCATTCCTTCTTACTTCTTTCTTACTTCTTTCTTACTTCTTTCTTTCTTCTTTCTTCTTTCTTTCTTCTTTCTTACTTCTATCATACTTCTTTCTTACTTCATTCTTACTTATTTCTTCTTTCTTTCTTACTTCTTTCTTACTTCTTTCTTACTTCTTTCTTACTTCTTTCTTACTTCTTTCTAACTTCTTTTTTCTTCTTTCTTACTTCTTTCTTACTTCTTTCTTACTTCTTTCTTTCTTACTTCTTTCTTACTTCTTTCTATCTTCTTTCTTACTTCTTTCTTACTTCTTTCTAACTTCTTTCTTACTTCTTTCTTACTTCTTTCTTTCTTCTTTCTTACTTCTTTCATACTTCTTTCTTACTTCTTTCTAACCTCTTTTTTCTTCTTTCTTACTTCTTTCTTACTTCTTTCTTCTTTCTTTCTTACTTCTTTCTTACTTCTTTCTTACTTCTTTCTAACTTCTTTCTTACGTCTTTCTTACTTCTTGCTTACTTCTTTCTTTCTTCTTTCTTACTTCTTTCTTTCTTCTTTCTTCTTTCTTATTTCTTTCTTCATTCCTTCTTACTTCTTTCTTACTTCTTTCTTACTTCTTTCTTACTTCTTGCTTACTTCTTTCTTTCTTCTTTCTTCTTTCTTTCTTACTTCTTTCTTACTTCTTTCTTACTTTCTTACTTCTTTCTTTCTTCTTTCTTACTTCTTTCATACTTCTTTCTTACTTCTTTCTTACTTCTTTCTTACTTCTTTCTTACTTCTTTCTTACTTCTTTCTTACTTCTTTCTTCTTTCTTTCTTACTTCTTTCTTACTTCTTTCTTACTTCTTTCTTACTTCTTTCTTACTTCTTTCTTTCTTCTTTCTTTCTTCTTTCTTACTTCTTTCTTACTTCTTTCTTACTTCTTTCTTACTTCTTTCTTACTTCTTTCTTACTTCTTTCTTTCTTCTTTCTTTCTTCTTTCTTTCTTACTTCTTTCTTACTTCTTTCTTACTTATTTCTTACTTCTTTCTATCTTCTTTCTTACTTCTTTCTTACTTCTTTCTAACTTCTTTCTTACTTCTTTCTTACTTCTTTCTTACGTCTTTCTTTCTTACTTCTTTCTTACTTCTTTCATAATTCTTTCTTCTTTCTTACTTCTTTCTTCTTTCTTTCTTACTTCTTTCTTACTTCTTTCTAACTTCTTTCCTACTTCTTTCTTACTTCTTTCTTCATTCCTTCTTACTTCTTTCTTACTTCTTTCTTACTTCTTTCTTACTTCTTTCTTTCTTCTTTCTTCTTTCTTTCTTCTTTCTTACTTCTATCATACTTCTTTCTTACTTCATTCTTACTTATTTCTTCTTTCTTTCTTACTTCTTTCTTACTTCTTTCTTACTTCTTTCTTACTTCTTTCTAACTTCTTTTTTCTTCTTTCTTACTTCTTTCTTACTTCTTTCTTACTTCTTTCTTTCTTACTTCTTTCTTACTTCTTTCTTACTTATTTCTTACTTATTTCTTACTTGTTTCTAACTTCTTTCTTACTTCTTTCTTACTTCTTTCTAACTTCTTTCTTACTTCTTTCTTACTTCTTTCTTTCTTCTTTCTTTTTTAATTCTTTCTTACTTCTTTCATACTTCTTTCTTACTTCTTTCTTCTTTCTTTCTTACTTCTTTCTTACTTCTTTCTTGCTTCTTTCTAACTTCTTTCTTACTTCTTTCTTACTACTTTCTTACTTCTTTCTTTCTTCTTACTTCTTTCTTTCTTCTTTCTTACTTCTTTCTTACTTCTTTCTTTCTTACTTCTTTCTTACTTCTTTCTTACTTATTTCTTACTTCTTTCTAACTTCTTTCTTACTTCTTTCTTACTTCTTTCTAACTTCTTTCTTACTTCCTTCTTACTTCTTTCTTTCTTGCTTCTTTCTTACTTTTTTCATACTTCTTTCTTTCTTATTCCTTACTTCTTTCTTCTTTCTTTCTTACATCTTTCTTACTTCTTTCTTACTTCTTTCTTACTTCTTTCTTCATTCCTTCTTAGTTCTTTCTTACTTATTTCTTACTCCTTTCTTACTTCTTTCTTACTTCTTTCTTACTTCTTTCTTTCTTACTTCTTTCTTAATTCTTTATTACTTCTTTCTAACTTCTTTTTTCTTCTTTCTTACTTCTTTCTTACTTCTTTCTTACTTCTTTCTTACTTCTTTCTTCTTTCTTTCTTACTTCTTTCTTACTTCTTTCTTCATTCCTTCTTCCTTCTTTCAATCTTCTTTCTTACTTCTTTCTTACTTCTTTCTTACTTCTTTCTTTCTTACTTCTTTCTTACTTCTTTATTACTTCTTTCTAAATTCTTTTTTCTTCTTTCTTACTTCTTTCTTACTTCTTTCTTACTTCTTTCTTCTTTCTTTCTTACTTCTTTCTTACTTTTTTCTTTCTTCTTTCTTACTTCTTTCTTACTTCTTTCTTACTTCTTTCTTACTTCTTTCGTACTTCTTTCTTACTTCTTTCTTAATTCTTTCTTCATTCCTTCTTACTTCTTTCTTACTTCTTTCTAACTTCTTTTTTCTTCTTTCTTACTTCTTTCTTACTTCTTTCTTACTTTTTTCTTCTTTCTCTCTTACTTCTTTCTTACTTCTTTCTTATTTCTTTCTTACTTCTTTCTTTCTTCTTTCTTACTTCTTTCTTTCTTCTTTCTTACTTCTTTCTTACTTCTTTCTTACTTCTTTCTTCTTTCTTTCTTACTTCTTTCTTACTTCTTTCTTACTTCTTTCTTACTTCTTTCTTACTTATTTCTTACTTCTTTCTTACTTCTTTCTTACTTATTTCTTACTTCTTTCTAACTTCTTTCTTACTTCTTTCTTACTTCTTTCATACTTCTTTCTTCTTTCTTCTTTCTTCTTTCTTCTTTCTTACTTCTTTCTTACTTCTTTCTTACTTCTTTCTTTCTTCTTTCTTACTTCTTTCATACTTCTTTCTTACTTCTTTCTTACTTCTTTCTTCTTTCTTTCTTACTTCTTTCTTACTTCTTTCTTACTTCTTTCTTTCTTCTTTCTTACTTCTTTCATACTTCTTTCTTACTTCTTTCTTACTTCTTTCTTCTTTCTTTCTTACTTCTTTCTTACTTCTTTCTAAGTTCTTTTTCCTTCTTTCTTACTTCTTTCTTACTTCTTTCTTACTTCTTTCTTACTTCTTTCTTACTTCTTTCTTTCTTACTTCTTTCTTACTTCTTTCTTACTTCGTTCTTACTTCTTTCTTACTTCTTTCTCACTTCTTTCTTACTTCTTTCTCACTTCTTTCTTTCTTACTTCTTTCTTTCTTCTTTCATACTTCTTTCTTTCTTCTTTCTTACTTCTTTCTTCATTCCTTCTTACTTCTTTCTTACTTCTTTCTTACTTCTTTCTTCTTTCTTTCTTACTTCTTTCTTACTTCTTTCTTTCTTCTTTCTTACTTCTTTATTTCTTCTTTCTTACTTCTTTCTTACTTCTTTCTTACTTCTTTCTTACTTCTTTCTTTCTTACTTCTTTCTTCTTTCTTACTTCTTTCTTACTTATTTCTTACTTCTTTCTTCATTCCTTCTTACTTCTTTCTTACTTCTTTCTTACTTCTTTCTTACTTCTTTCTTACTTCTTTCTTACTTCTTTCTAACCTCTTTCTTACTTCTTTCTTACTTTTTTCTAACTTCTTTTTTCTTCTTTCTTACTTCTTTCTTACTTCTTTCTTACTTTTTTCTTCTTTCTCTCTTACTTCTTTCTTACTTCTTTCTTTCTTCTTTCTTACTTCTTTCTTACTTCTTTCTTACTTCTTTCTTACTTCTTTCTTACTTCTTTCTTACTTCTTTCTTACTTCTTTCTTACTTCTTTATTCATTCCTTCTTACTTCTTTCTTACTTCTTTCTTACTTCTTGCTTACTTCTTTCTTTCTTCTTTCTTCTTTCTTTCTTACTTCTTTCTTACTTCTTTCTTACTTCTTTCTTACTTCTTTCTTACTTCTTTATTCATTCCTTCTTACTTCTTTCATACTTCTTTCTTACTATTTTCATTCTTCTTTCTTACTTCTTTCTTACTTCTTTCTTACATCTTTCTTACTTCTGTCTTCATTCTTTCTTTCTTCTTTCTTTCTTCTTTCTTACTTATTTCATACTTCTTTCTTACTTCATTCTTACTTCTTTCGTCTTTCTTTCTTACTTCTTTCTTACTTCTTTCTTACTTCTTTCTTACTTCTTTCTTACTTCTTTCTAACTTCTTTTTTCTTCTTTCTTACTTCTTTCTTACTTCTTTCTTCTTTCTTTCTTACTTCTTTCTTACTTCTTTCTTACTTATTTCTTACTTATTTCTTACTTCTTTCTAACTTCTCTCTTACTTCTTTCTTACTTCTTTCTTACTTCTTTCTTACTTCTTTCTTACTTCTTTCTTACTTCTTTCTTACTTCTTTCTTACTTCTTTCTAACTTCTTTTTTCTTCTTTCTTACTTCTTTCTTACTTCTTTCTTACTTCTTTCTTACTTCTTTCTTTCTTACTTCTTTCTTACTTCTTTCTTACTTATTTCTTACTTATTTCTTACTTCTTTCTAACTTCTTTCTTACTTCTTTCTTACTTCTTTCTAACTTCTTTCTTACTTCTTTCTTACTTCTTTCTAACTTCTTTCTTACTTCCTTCTTACTTCTTTCTTTCTTGCTTCTTTCTTACTTCTTTCATACTTCTTTCTTTCTTATTTCTTACTTCTTTCTTCTTTCTTTCTTACATCTTACTTACTTCTTTCTTACTTCTTTCTTTCTTACTTCTTTCTTACTTCTTTATTACTTCTTTCTAACTTCTTTTTTCTTCTTTCTTACTTCTTTCTTACTTCTTTCTTACTTCTTTCTTACTTCTTTCTTACTTCTTTCTTCTTTCTTTCTTACTTCTTTCTTACTTCTTTCTTCATTCCTTCTTCCTTCTTTCAATCTTCTTTCTTACTTCTTTCTTACTTCTTTGTTACTTCTTTCTTTCTTACTTCTTTCTTAATTCTTTATTACTTCTTTCTAACTTCTTTTTTCTTCTTTCTTACTTCTTTCTTACTTCTTTCTTACTTCTTTCTTCTTTCTTTCTTACTTCTTTCTTACTTCTTTCTTTCTTCTTTATTCTTTCTTTCTTCTTTCTTACTTCTTTCTTTCTTCTTTCTTACTTCTTTCTTACATCTTTCTTCTTTCTTACTTCTTTCTTTCTTCTTTCTTACTTCTTTCTTACTTCTTTCTTACTTCTTTCTTCTCTCTTTCTTACTTCTTTCTTACTTCTTTTTTACTTCTTTCTTACTTCTTTCTTACTTCTTTCTTTCTTACTTCTTTCTTACTTCTTTCATACTTCTTTCATACTTCTTTCTAACCTCTTTTTTCTTCTTTCTTACTTCTTTCTTACTTTTTTCTTACTTCTTTCTTCTTTCTTTCTTACTTCTTTCTTACTTCTTTCTTACTTCTTTCTAACTTCTTTCTTACGTCTTTCTTACTTCTTGCTTACTTCTTTCTTTCTTCTTTCTTACTTCTTTCTTTCTTCTTTCTTACTTCTTTCTTACTTCTTTCTTCATTCCTTCTTACTTCTTTCTTACTTCTTTCTTACTTCTTTCTTACTTCTTTCTTACTTCTTTCTTAATTCTTTCTTTCTTCTTTCTTTCTTCTTTCTTACTTCTTTCTTACTTCTTTCTTAATTCTTTCTAACTTCTTTTTTCTTCTTTCTTACTTCTTTCTTACTTCTTTCTTACTTCTTTATTCTTTCTGTCTTTCTTCTTTCTTACTTTTTTCTTTCTTACTTCTTTCTTACTCTTTTATTACTTCTTTCTAACCTCTTTCTTACTTATTTCTTACTTCTTTCTAACTTCTTTTTTCTTCTTTCAACTTCGTTCTTACCTCTTTCTTACTTTTTTCTTCTTTCTCTCTTACTTCTTTCTTACTTCTTTCTTTCTTCTTTCTTCTTTCTTTCTTACTTCTTTCTATCTTCTTTCTTACTTCTTTCTAACTTCTTTCTAACTTCTTTCTTACTTCTTTCTTACTTCTTTCTTACTTCTTTCTAACTTCTTTCATAATTCTTTCTTCTTTCTTACTTCTTACTTCTTTCTTTCTTACTTCTTTCTTACTTCTTTCTTACTTCTTTCTTACTTCTTTCTTCTTTCTTTCTTACTTCTTTCTTACTTCTTTCTTACTTCTTTCTTACTTCTTTCTTACTTCTTTCTTCATTCCTTCTTACTTCTTTCTTACTTCTTTCTTACTTCTTTCTTACTTTCTTACTTCTTTCTAACTTCTTTTTTCTTCTTTCTTACTTCTTTCTTACTTCTTTCTTACTTCTTTCTTACTTCTTTATTTCTTACTTCTTTCTTACTTCTTTCTTACTTCTTTCTTACTTATTTCTTACTTCTTTCTAACTTCTTTCTTACTTCATTCTTACTTCTTTCTAACTTCTTTCTTACTTCTTTCTTACTTCTTTCTTACTTCTTTCTTTCTTACTTCTTTCTTACTTCTTTCATACTTCTTTCTTCTTTCTTACTTCTTTCTTACTTCTTTCTAACTTCTTTCCTACTTCTTTCTTACTTCTTTCTTCATTCCTTCTTACTTCTTTCTTACTTCTTTCTTACTTCTTTCTTACTTCTTTCTTACTTCTTTCTTTCTTCTTTCTTCTTTCTTACTTCTTTCTTACTTCTTTCTTACTTCTTTCTTAATTCTTTCTTTCTTCTTTCTTACTTCTTTCTTACTTCTTTCTTACTTCTTTCTTACTTCTTTCTTACTTCTTTCTTACTTCTTTCTAACCTCTTTCTTACTTCTTTCTTACTTCTTTCTAACTTCTTTTTTCTTCTTTCTTACTTCTTTCTTACTTCTTTCTTACTTTTTTCTTCTTTCTCTCTTACTTCTTTCTTACTTCTTTCTTTCTTCTTTCTTACTTCTTTCTTACTTCTTGCTTACTTCTTTCTTTCTTCTTTCTTCTTTCTTTCTTACTTCTTTCTTACTTCTTTCTTACTTCTTTCTTACTTCTTTATTCATTCCTTCTTCTTTCTTTCATACTTCTTTCTTACTATTTTCATTCTTCTTTCTTACTTCTTTCTTACTTCTTTCTTACTTCTTTCTTACTTCTTTCTTCATTCTTTCTTACTTCTTTCTTACTTCTTTCTTACTTCTTTCTTACGTCTTTCATAATTCTTTCTTCTTTCTTACTTCTTTCTTCTTTCTTACTTACTTCTTTCTTACTTCTTTCTTACTTCTTTCTTACTTCTTTCTTACTTCTTTCTAACTTCTTTCCTACTTCTTTCTTACTTCTTTCTTCATTCCTTCTTACTTCTTTCTTACTTCTTTCTTACTTCTTTCTTACTTCTTTCTTTCTTCTTTCTTCTTTCTTTCTTCTTTCTTACTTCTTTCATACTTCTTTCTTACTTCATTCTTACTTCTTTCTTCTTTCTTTCTTACTTCTTTCTTACTTCTTTCTTACTTCTTTCTTACTTCTTTCTTACTTCTTTCTTACTTCTTTCTAACTTCTTTTTTCTTCTTTCTTACTTCTTTCTTACTTCTTTCTTACTTCTTTCTTACTTCTTTCTTTCTTACTTCTTTCTTACTTCTTTCTTACTTATTTCTTACTTATTTCTTACTTCTTTCTAACTTCTTTCTTACTTCTTTCTTACTTCTTTCTTACTTCTTTCTTACTTCTTTCTTTCTTCTTTCTTTCTTAATTCTTTCTTACTTCTTTCATACTTCTTTCTTACTTCTTTCTTCTTTCTTTCTTACTTCTTTCTTACTTCTTTCTTGCTTCTTTCTAACTTCTTTCTTACTTCTTTCTTACTTCTTTCTTACTTCTTTCTTTCTTCTTACTTCTTTCTTTCTTCTTTCTTACTTCTTTCTTACTTCTTTCTTTCTTACTTCTTTCTTACTCTTTTCTTACTTCTTTCTTCCTTATTTCTTACTTCTTTCTAACTTCTTTCTTACTTCTTTCTTACTTCTTTCTAACTTCTTTCTTACTTCCTTCTTACTTCTTTCTTTCTTGCTTCTTTCTTACTTCTTTCATACTTCTTTCTTTCTTATTTCTTACTTCTTTCTTCTTTCTTTCTTACATCTTTCTTACTTCTTTCTTACTTCTTTCTTTCTTACTTCTTTCTTACTTCTTTATTACTTCTTTCTAACTTCTTTTTTCTTCTTTCTTACTTCTTTCTTACTTCTTTCTTACTCCTTTCTTACTTCTTTCTTACTTCTTTCTTACTTCTTTCTTTCTTACTTCTTTCTTAGTTCTTTATTACTTCTTTCTAACTTCTTTTTTCTTCTTTCTTACTTCTTTCTTACTTCTTTCTTACTTCTTTCTTACTTCTTTCTTACTTCTTTCTTCTTTCTTTCTTACTTCTTTCTTACTTCTTTCTTCATTCCTTCTTCCTTCTTTCAATCTTCTTTCTTACTTCTTTCTTACTTCTTTGTTACTTCTTTCTTTCTTACTTCTTTCTTAATTCTTTATTACTTCTTTCTAACTTCTTTTTTCTTCTTTCTTACTTCTTTCTTACTTCTTTCTTTCTTCTTTATTCTTTCTTTCTTCTTTCTTACTTCTTTCTTTCTTCTTTCTTACTTCTTTCTTACATCTTTCTTCTTTCTTACTTCTTTCTTTCTTCTTTCTTACTTCTTTCTTACTTCTTTCTTACTTCTTTCTTCTCTCTTTCTTACTTCTTTCTTACTTCTTTTTTACTTCTTTCTTACTTCTTTCTTACTTCTTTCTTTCTTCTTTCTTACTTCTTTCATACTTCTTTCATACTTCTTTCTAACCTCTTTTTTCTTCTTTCTTACTTCTTTCTTACTTTTTTCTTACTTCTTTCTTCTTTCTTTCTTACTTCTTTCTTACTTCTTTCTTACTTCTTTCTAACTTCTTTCTTACGTCTTTCTTACTTCTTGCTTACTTCTTTCTTTCTTCTTTCTTACTTCTTTCTTACTTCTTTCTTTCTTCTTTCTTTCTTCTTTCTTACTTCTTTTATACTTCTTTCTTACTTATTTCATTCTTCTTTCTTACTTCTTTCTTACTTCTTTCTTACTTCTTTCTTACTTCTTTCTTCTTTCTTTCTTACTTCTTTCTTACTTTTTTCTTACTTCTTTCTTACTTCTTTCTTACTTCTTTCTTTCTTCTTTCTTTCTTCTTTCTTACTTCTTTCTTACTTCTTTCTTACTTCTTTCTAACTTCTTTCTTACTTCTTTCTTACTTCTTTCTTTCTTCTTTCTTTCTTCTTTCTTTCTTACTTCTTTCTTACTTCTTTCTTACTTATTTCTTACGTCTTTCTATCTTCTTTCTTACTTCTTTCTTACTTCTTTCTAACTTCTTTCTTACTTCTTTCTTACTTCTTTCTTACCTCTTTCTTTCTTACTTCTTTCTTCCTTCTTTCATAATTCTTTCTTCTTTCTTACTTCTTTCTTCTTTCTTTCTTACTTCTTTCTTACTTCTTTCTAACTTCTTTCCTACTTCTTTCTTACTTCTTTCTTCATTCCTTCTTACTTCTTTCTTACTTCTTTCTTACTTCTTTCTTACTTATTTCTTTCTTCTTTCTTCTTTCTTTCTTCTTTCTTACTTCTATCATACTTCTTTTTTACTTCATTCTTACTTATTTCTTCTTTCTTTCTTACTTCTTTCTTACTTCTTTCTTACTTCTTTCTTACTTCTTTCTTACTTCTTTCTAACTTCTTTTTTCTTCTTTCTTACTTCTTTCTTACTTCTTTCTTACTTCTTTCTTTCTTACTTCTTTCTTACTTCTTTCTTACTTATTTCTTACTTATTTCTTACTTGTTTCTAACTTCTTTCTTACTTCTTTCTTACTTCTTTCTAACTTCTTTCTTACTTCTTTCTTACTTCTTTCATTCTTCTTTCTTACTTCTTTCTTACTTCTTTCTTACTTCTTTCTTACTTCTTTCTTCTTTCTTTCTTACTTCTTTCTTACTTCTTTCTTACTTCTTTCTTACTTCTTTCTTACTTCTTTCTTTCTTCTTTCTTTCTTCTTTCTTACTTCTTTCTTACTTCTTTCTTACTTCTTTCTAACTTCTTTCTTACTTCTTTCTTACTTCTTTCTTTCTTCTTTCTTTCTTCTTTCTTTCTTACTTCTTTCTTACTTCTTTCTTACTTATTTCTTACTTCTTTCTATCTTCTTTCTTACTTCTTTCTTACTTCTTTCTAACTTCTTTCTTACTTCTTTCTTACTTCTTTCTAACTTCTTTCTTACTTCTTTCTTACTTCTTTCTTTCTTCTTTCTTTCTTCTTTCTTTCTTACTTCTTTCTTACTTCTTTCTTACTTATTTCTTACTTCTTTCTATCTTCTTTCTTACTTCTTTCTTACTTCTTTCTAACTTCTTTCTTACTTCTTTCTTACTTCTTTCTTACCTCTTTCTTTCTTACTTCTTTCTTACTTCTTTCATAATTCTTTCTTCTTTCTTACTTCTTTCTTCTTTCTTTCTTACTTCTTTCTTACTTCTTTCTAACTTCTTTCCTACTTCTTTCTTACTTCTTTCTTCATTCCTTCTTACTTCTTTCTTACTTCTTTCTTACTTCTTTCTTTCTTCTTTCTTCTTTCTTTCTTCTTTCTTACTTCTATCATACTTCTTTCTTACTTCATTCTTACTTATTTCTTCTTTCTTTCTTACTTCTTTCTTACTTCTTTCTTACTTCTTTCTTACTTCTTTCTTACTTCTTTCTAACTTCTTTTTTCTTCTTTCTTACTTCTTTCTTACTTCTTTCTTACTTCTTTCTTTCTTACTTCTTTCTTACTTCTTTCTATCTTCTCTCTTACTTCTTTCTTACTTCTTTCTAACTTCTTTCTTACTTCTTTCTTACTTCTTTCTTTCTTCTTTCTTACTTCTTTCATACTTCTTTCTTACTTCTTTCTAACCTCTTTTTTCTTCTTTCTTACTTCTTTCTTACTTCTTTCTTACTTCTTTCTTCTTCCTTTCTTACTTCTTTCTTACTTCTTTCTTACTTCTTTCTAACTTCTTTCTTACGTCTTTCTTACTTCTTGCTTACTTCTTTCTTTCTTCTTTCTTACTTCTTTCTTTCTTCTTTCTTCTTTCTTATTTCTTTCTTCATTCCTTCTTACTTCTTTCTTACTTCTTTCTTACTTCTTTCTTACTTCTTGCTTACTTCTTTCTTTCTTCTTTCTTCTTTCTTTCTTACTTCTTTCTTACTTCTTTCTTACTTCTTTCTTACTTCTTTCTTTCTTCTTTCTTACTTCTTTCATACTTCTTTCTTACTTCTTTCTTACTTCTTTCTTACTTCTTTCTTACTTCTTTCTTACTTATTTCTTACTTCTTTCTTCTTTCTTTCTTACTTCTTCCTTACTTCTTTCTTACTTCTTTCTTACTTCTTTCTTACTTCTTTCTTTCTTCTTTCTTTCTTCTTTCTTACTTCATTCTTACTTCTTTCTTACTTCTTTCTTACTTCTTTCTTACTTCTTTCTTCTTTCTTTCTTACTTCTTTCTTACTTCTTTCTTCATTCCTTCTTCCTTCTTTCAATCTTCTTTCTTACTTCTTTCTTACTTCTTTGTTACTTCTTTCTTTCTTACTTCTTTCTTAATTCTTTATTACTTCTTTCTAACTTCTTTTTTCTTCTTTCTTACTTCTTTCTTACTTCTTTCTTACTTCTTTCTTCTTTCTTTCTTACTTCTTTCTTACTTCTTTCTTTCTTCTTTATTTTTTCTTTCTTCTTTCTTACTTCTTTCTTTCTTCTTTCTTACTTCTTTCTTACATCTTACTTCTTTCTTACTTCTTTCTTACTTCTTTCTTACTTCTTTCTTTCTTACTTCTTTCTTACTTCTTTCTATCTTCTTTCTTACTTCTTTCTTACTTCTTTCTTTCTTCTTTCTTACTTCTTTCATACTTCTTTCATACTTCTTTCTAACCTCTTTTTTCTTCTTTCTTACTTCTTTCTTACTTTTTTCTTACTTCTTTCTTCTTTCTTTCTTACTTCTTTCTTACTTCTTTCTTACTTCTTTCTAACTTCTTTCTTACGTCTTTCTTACTTCTTGCTTACTTCTTTCTTTCTTCTTTCTTACTTCTTTCTTACTTCTTTCTTTCTTCTTTCTTTCTTCTTTCTTACTTCTTTTATACTTCTTTCTTACTTCTTTCATTCTTCTTTCTTACTTCTTTCTTACTTCTTTCTTACTTCTTTCTTCTTTCTTTCTTACTTCTTTCTTACTTCTTTCTTACTTCTTTCTTACTTCTTTCTTACTTCTTTCTTTCTTCTTTCTTTCTTCTTTCTTACTTCTTTCTTACTTCTTTCTTACTTCTTTCTAACTTCTTTCTTACTTCTTTCTTACTTCTTTCTTTCTTCTTTCTTTCTTCTTTCTTTCTTACTTCTTTCTTACTTCTTTCTTACTTATTTCTTACGTCTTTCTATCTTCTTTCTTACTTCTTTCTTACTTCTTTCTAACTTCTTTCTTACTTCTTTCTTACTTCTTTCTTACCTCTTTCTTTCTTACTTCTTTCTTCCTTCTTTCATAATTCTTTCTTCTTTCTTACTTCTTTCTTCTTTCTTTCTTACTTCTTTCTTACTTCTTTCTAACTTCTTTCCTACTTCTTTCTTACTTCTTTCTTCATTCCTTCTTACTTCTTTCTTACTTCTTTCTTACTTCTTTCTTACTTCTTTCTTTCTTCTTTCTTCTTTCTTTCTTCTTTCTTACTTCTATCATACTTCTTTTTTACTTCATTCTTACTTATTTCTTCTTTCTTTCTTACTTCTTTCTTACTTCTTTCTTACTTCTTTCTTACTTTTTCTAACTTCTTTTTTCTTCTTTCTTACTTCTTTCTTACTTCTTTCTTACTTCTTTCTTTCTTACTTCTTTCTTACTTCTTTCTTACTTATTTCTTACTTATTTCTTACTTGTTTCTAACTTCTTTCTTACTTCTTTCTTACTTCTTTCTAACTTCTTTCTTACTTCTTTCTTACTTCTTTCATTCTTCTTTCTTACTTCTTTCTTACTTCTTTCTTACTTCTTTCTTACTTCTTTCTTCTTTCTTTCTTACTTCTTTCTTACTTCTTTCTTACTTCTTTCTTACTTCTTTCTTACTTCTTTCTTTCTTCTTTCTTTCTTCTTTCTTACTTCTTTCTTACTTCTTTCTTACTTCTTTCTAACTTCTTTCTTACTTCTTTCTTACTTCTTTCTTTCTTCTTTCTTTCTTCTTTCTTTCTTACTTCTTTCTTACTTCTTTCTTACTTCTTTCTTACTTCTTTCTATCTTCTTTCTTACTTCTTTCTTACTTCTTTCTAACTTCTTTCTTACTTCTTTCTTACTTCTTTCTAACTTCTTTCTTACTTCTTTCTTACTTCTTTCTTTCTTCTTTCTTTCTTCTTTCTTTCTTACTTCTTTCTTACTTCTTTCTTACTTATTTCTTACTTCTTTCTATCTTCTTTCTTACTTCTTTCTTACTTCTTTCTAACTTCTTTCTTACTTCTTTCTTACTTCTTTCTTACCTCTTTCTTTCTTACTTCTTTCTTACTTCTTTCTTACTTCTTTCTTACTTCTTTCTAACTTCTTTTTTCTTCTTTCTTACTTCTTTCTTACTTCTTTCTTACTTCTTTCTTTCTTACTTCTTTCTTACTTCTTTCTATCTTCTTTCTTACTTCTTTCTTACTTCTTTCTTTCTTCTTTCTTACTTCTTTCATACTTCTTTCATACTTCTTTCTAACCTCTTTTTTCTTCTTTCTTACTTCTTTCTTACTTTTTTCTTACTTCTTTCTTCTTTCTTTCTTACTTCTTTCTTACTTCTTTCTTACTTCTTTCTAACTTCTTTCTTACGTCTTTCTTACTTCTTGCTTACTTCTTTCTTTCTTCTTTCTTACTTCTTTCTTACTTCTTTCTTTCTTCTTTCTTTCTTCTTTCTTACTTCTTTTATACTTCTTTCTTACTTCTTTCATTCTTCTTTCTTACTTCTTTCTTACTTCTTTCTTACTTCTTTCTTACTTCTTTCTTCTTTCTTTCTTACTTCTTTCTTACTTCTTTCTTACTTCTTTCTTACTTCTTTCTTACTTCTTTCTTTCTTCTTTCTTTCTTCTTTCTTACTTCTTTCTTACTTCTTTCTTACTTCTTTCTAACTTCTTTCTTACTTCTTTCTTACTTCTTTCTTTCTTCTTTCTTTCTTCTTTCTTTCTTACTTCTTTCTTACTTCTTTCTTACTTATTTCTTACGTCTTTCTATCTTCTTTCTTACTTCTTTCTTACTTCTTTCTAGCTTCTTTCTTACTTCTTTCTTACTTCTTTCTTACCTCTTTCTTTCTTACTTCTTTCTTCCTTCTTTCATAATTCTTTCTTCTTTCTTACTTCTTTCTTCTTTCTTTCTTACTTCTTTCTTACTTCTTTCTAACTTCTTTCCTACTTCTTTCTTACTTCTTTCTTCATTCCTCCTTACTTCTTTCTTACTTCTTTCTTACTTCTTTCTTACTTCTTTCTTTCTTCTTTCTTCTTTCTTTCTTCTTTCTTACTTCTATCATACTTCTTTTTTACTTCATTCTTACTTATTTCTTCTTTCTTTCTTACTTCTTTCTTACTTCTTTCTTACTTCTTTCTTACTTCTTTCTAACTTCTTTTTTCTTCTTTCTTACTTCTTTCTTACTTCTTTCTTACTTCTTTCTTTCTTACTTCTTTCTTACTTCTTTCTTACTTATTTCTTACTTATTTCTTACTTGTTTCTAACTTCTTTCTTACTTCTTTCTTACTTCTTTCTAACTTCTTTCTTACTTCTTTCTTACTTCTTTCATTCTTCTTTCTTACTTCTTTCTTACTTCTTTCTTACTTCTTTCTTACTTCTTTCTTCTTTCTTTCTTACTTCTTTCTTACTTCTTTCTTACTTCTTTCTTACTTCTTTCTTACTTCTTTCTTTCTTCTTTCTTTCTTCTTTCTTCTTTCTTACTTCTTTCTTACTTCTTTCTAACTTCTTTCTTACTTCTTTCTTACTTCTTTCTTTCTTCTTTCTTTCTTCTTTCATTCTTACTTCTTTCTTACTTCTTTCTTACTTATTTCTTACTTCTTTCTATCTTCTTTCTTACTTCTTTCTTACTTCTTTCTAACTTCTTTCTTACTTCTTTCTTACTTCTTTCTAACTTCTTTCTTACTTCTTTCTTACTTCTTTCTTTCTTCTTTCTTTCTTCTTTCTTTCTTACTTCTTTCTTACTTCTTTCTTACTTATTTCTTACTTCTTTCTATCTTCTTTCTTACTTCTTTCTTACTTCTTTCTAACTTCTTTCTTACTTCTTTCTTACTTCTTTCTTACCTCTTTCTTTCTTACTTCTTTCTTACTTCTTTCATAATTCTTTCTTCTTTCTTACTTCTTTCTTCTTTCTTTCTTACTTCTTTCTTACTTCTTTCTAACTTCTTTCCTACTTCTTTCTTACTTCTTTCTTCATTCCTTCTTACTTCTTTCTTACTTCTTTCTTACTTCTTTCTTTCTTCTTTCTTCTTTCTTTCTTCTTTCTTACTTCTATCATACTTCTTTCTTACTTCATTCTTACTTATTTCTTCTTTCTTTCTTACTTCTTTCTTACTTCTTTCTTACTTCTTTCTTACTTCTTTCTTACTTCTTTCTAACTTCTTTTTTCTTCTTTCTTACTTCTTTCTTACTTCTTTCTTACTTCTTTCTTTCTTACTTCTTTCTTACTTCTTTCTATCTTCTTTCTTACTTCTTTCTTACTTCTTTCTAACTTCTTTCTTACTTCTTTCTTACTTCTTTCTTTCTTCTTTCTTACTTCTTTCATACTTCTTTCTTACTTCTTTCTAACCTCTTTTTTCTTCTTTCTTACTTCTTTCTTACTTCTTTCTTACTTCTTTCTTCTTTCTTTCTTACTTCTTTCTTACTTCTTTCTTACTTCTTTCTAACTTCTTTCTTACGTCTTTCTTACTTCTTGCTTACTTCTTTCTTTCTTCTTTCTTACTTCTTTCTTTCTTCTTTCTTCTTTCTTATTTCTTTCTTCATTCCTTCTTACTTCTTTCTTACTTCTTTCTTACTTCTTTCTTACTTCTTGCTTACTTCTTTCTTTCTTCTTTCTTCTTTCTTTCTTACTTCTTTCTTACTTCTTTCTTACTTCTTTCTTACTTCTTTCTTTCTTCTTTCTTACTTCTTTCATACTTCTTTCTTACTTCTTTCTTACTTCTTTCTTACTTCTTTCTTACTTCTTTCTTACTTCTTTCTTACTTCTTTCTTCTTTCTTTCTTACTTCTTTCTTACTTCTTTCTTACTTCTTTCTTACTTCTTTCTTACTTCTTTCTTTCTTCTTTCTTTCTTCTTTCTTACTTCTTTCTTACTTCTTTCTTACTTCTTTCTTACTTCTTTCTTACTTCTTTCTTACTTCTTTCTTTCTTCTTTCTTTCTTCTTTCTTTCTTACTTCTTTCTTACTTCTTTCTTACTTATTTCTTACTTCTTTCTATCTTCTTTCTTACTTCTTTCTTACTTCTTTCTAACTTCTTTCTTACTTCTTTCTTACTTCTTTCTTACCTCTTTCTTTCTTACTTCTTTCTTACTTCTTTCATAATTCTTTCTTCTCTCTTACTTCTTTCTTCTTTCTTTCTTACTTCTTTCTTACTTCTTTCTAACTTCTTTCCTACTTCTTTCTTACTTCTTTCTTCATTCCTTCTTACTTCTTTCTTACTTCTTTCTTACTTCTTTCTTACTTCTTTCTTTCTTCTTTCTTCTTTCTTTCTTCTTTCTTACTTCTATCATACTTCTTTCTTACTTCATTCTTACTTATTTCTTCTTTCTTTCTTACTTCTTTCTTACTTCTTTCTTACTTCTTTCTTACTTCTTTCTTACTTCTTTCTAACTTCTTTTTTCTTCTTTCTTACTTCTTTCTTACTTCTTTCTTACTTCTTTCTTTCTTACTTCTTTCTTACTTCTTTCTTACTTATTTCTTACTTATTTCTTACTTGTTTCTAACTTCTTTCTTACTTCTTTCTTACTTCTTTCTAACTTCTTTCTTACTTCTTTCTTACTTCTTTCTTTCTTCTTTCTTTTTTAATTCTTTCTTACTTCTTTCATACTTCTTTCTTACTTCTTTCTTCTTTCTTTCTTACTTCTTTCTTACTTCTTTCTTGCTTCTTTCTAACTTCTTTCTTACTTCTTTCTTACTTCTTTCTTACTTCTTTCTTTCTTCTTACTTCTTTCTTTCTTCTTTCTTACTTCTTTCTTACTTCTTTCTTTCTTACTTCTTTCTTACTTCTTTCTTACTTATTTCTTACTTCTTTCTAACTTCTTTCTTACTTCTTTCTTACTTCTTTCTAACTTCTTTCTTACTTCCTTCTTACTTCTTTCTTTCTTGCTTCTTTCTTACTTTTTTCATACTTCTTTCTTTCTTATTCCTTACTTCTTTCTTCTTTCTTTCTTACATCTTTCTTACTTCTTTCTTACTTCTTTCTTACTTCTTTCTTCATTCCTTCTTAGTTCTTTCTTACTTCTTTCTTACTCCTTTCTTACTTCTTTCTTACTTCTTTCTTACTTCTTTCTTTCTTACTTCTTTCTTAATTCTTTATTACTTCTTTCTAACTTCTTTTTTCTTCTTTCTTACTTCTTTCTTACTTCTTTCTTACTTCTTTCTTACTTCTTTCTTCTTTCTTTCTTACTTCTTTCTTACTTCTTTCTTCATTCCTTGTTCCTTCTTTCAATCTTCTTTCTTACTTCTTTCTTACTTCTTTCTTACTTCTTTCTTTCTTACTTCTTTCTTACTTCTTTATTACTTCTTTCTAACTTCTTTTTTCTTCTTTCTTACTTCTTTCTTACTTCTTTCTTACTTCTTTCTTCTTTCTTTCTTACTTCTTTCTTACTTTTTTCTTTCTTCTTTCTTACTTCTTTCTTACTTCTTTCTTACTTCTTTCTTACTTCTTTCGTACTTCTTTCTTACTTCTTTCTTAATTCTTTCTTCATTCCTTCTTACTTCTTTCTTACTTCTTTCTAACTTCTTTTTTCTTCTTTCTTACTTCTTTCTTTCTTCTTTCTTACTTTTCTCTTCTTTCTCTCTTACTTCTTTCTTACTTCTTTCTTATTTCTTTCTTTCTTCTTTCTTTCTTCTTTCTTACTTCTTTCTTTCTTCTTTCTTACTTCTTTCTTACTTCTTTCTTCTTTCTTTCTTACTTCTTTCTTACTTCTTTCTTACTTCTTTCTTTCTTCTTTCTTACTTCTTTCATACTTCTTTCTTGCTTCATTCTTACTTCTTTCTTCTTTCTTTCTTACTTCTTTCTTACTTCTTTCTTACTTCTTACTTCCTTCTTTCTTCCTTCTTTCTTACTTCTTTCTTCTTTCTTTCTTACTTCTTTCTTACTTCTTTCTTACTTCTTTCTTACTTCTTTCTTACTTCTTTCTTACTTCTTTCTTACTTCTTTCATACTTCTTTCTTCTTTCTTACTTCTTTCTTCTTTCTTCTTTCTTACTTCTTTCTTACTTCTTTCTCACTTCTTTCTTACTTCTTTCTCACTTCTTTCTTTCTTACTTCTTTCTTTCTTCTTTCACACTTCTTTCTTTCTTCTTTCTTACTTCTTTCTTCATTCCTTCTTACTTCTTTCTTACTTCTTTCTTACTTCTTTCTTCTTTCTTTCTTACTTCTTTCTTACTTCTTTCTTTCTTCTTTCTTACTTCTTTATTTCTTCTTTCTTACTTCTTTCTTACTTCTTTCTTACTTCTTTCTTTCTTACTTCTTTCTTCTTTCTTACTTCTTTCTTACTTATTTCTTACTTCTTTCTTCATTCCTTCTTACTTCTTTCTTACTTCTTTCTTACTTCTTTCTTACTTCTTTCTTACTTCTTTCTTACTTCTTTCTAACCTCTTTCTTACTTCTTTCTTACTTCTTTCTAACTTCTTTTTTCTTCCTTCTTACTTCTTTCTTACTTCTTTCTTACTTTTTTCTTCTTTCTCTCTTACTTCTTTCTTACTTCTTTCTTTCTTCTTTCTTACTTCTTTCTTACTTCTTTCTTACTTCTTTCTTACTTCTTTCTTACTTCTTTCTTACTTCTTTCTTACTTCTTTATTCATTCCTTCTTACTTCTTTCTTACTTCTTTCTTACTTCTTGCTTACTTCTTTCTTTCTTCTTTCTTCTTTCTTTCTTACTTCTTTCTTACTTCTTTCTTACTTCTTTCTTACTTCTTTATTCATTCCTTCTTACTTCTTTCATACTTCTTTCTTACTATTTTCATTCTTCTTTCTTACTTCTTTCTTACTTCTTTCTTACATCTTTCTTACTTCTTTCTTCATTCTTTCTTTCTTCTTTCTTTCTTCTTTCTTACTTATTTCATACTTCTTTCTTACTTCATTCTTACTTCTTTCTTCTTTCTTTCTTACTTCTTTCTTACTTCTTTCTTACTTCTTTCTTACTTCTTTCTTACTTCTTTCTAACTTCTTTTTTCTTCTTTCTTACTTCTTTCTTACTTCTTTCTTACTTCTTTCTTACTTCTTTCTTTCTTACTTCTTTCTTACTTCTTTCTTACTTATTTCTTACTTATTTCTTACTTCTTTCTAACTTCTTTCTTACTTCTTTCTTACTTCTTTCTTACTTCTTTCTTACTTCTTTCTTACTTCTTTCTTACTTCTTTCTTACTTCTTTCTTACTTCTTTCTAACTTCTTTTTTCTTCTTTCTTACTTCTTTCTTACTTCTTTCTTACTTCTTTCTTACTTCTTTCTTTCTTACTTCTTTCTTACTTCTTTCTTACTTATTTCTTACTTATTTCTTACTTCTTTCTAAATTCTTTCTTACTTCTTTCTTACTTCTTTCTAACTTCTTTCTTACTTCTTTCTTACTTCTTTCTAACTTCTTTCTTACCTCCTTTTTACTTCTTTCTTTCTTGCTTCTTTCTTACTTCTTTCATACTTCTTTCTTTCTTATTTCTTACTTCTTTCTTCTTTCTTACATCTTACTTACTTCTTTCTTACTTCTTTATTTCTTACTTCTTTCTTACTTCTTTATTACTTCTTTCTAACTTCTTTTTTCTTCTTTCTTACTTCTTTCTTACTTCTTTCTTACTCCTTTCTTACTTCTTTCTTACTTCTTTCTTACTTCTTTCTTTCTTACTTCTTTCTTAGTTCTTTATTACTTCTTTCTAACTTCTTTTTTCTTCTTTCTTACTTCTTTCTTACTTCTTTCTTACTTCTTTCTTACTTCTTTCTTACTTCTTTCTTCTTTCTTTCTTACTTCTTTCTTACTTCTTTCTTCATTCCTTCTTCCTTCTTTCAATCTTCTTTCTTACTTCTTTCTTACTTCTTTGTTACTTCTTTCTTTCTTACTTCTTTCTTAATTCTTTATTACTTCTTTCTAACTTCTTTTTTCTTCTTTCTTACTTCTTTCTTACTTCTTTCTTACTTCTTTCTTCTTTCTTTCTTACTTCTTTCTTACTTCTTTCTTTCTTCTTTATTCTTTCTTTCTTCTTTCTTACTTCTTTCTTTCTTCTTTCTTACTTCTTTCTTACATCTTTCTTCATTCTTACTTCTTTCTTTCTTCTTTCTTACTTCTTTCTTACTTCTTTCTTCTCTCTTTCTTACTTCTTTCTTACTTCTTTTTTACTTCTTTCTTACTTCTTTCTTACTTCTTTCTTTCTTCTTTCTTACTTCTTTCATACTTCTTTCATACTTCTTTCTAACCTCTTTTTTCTTCTTTCTTACTTCTTTCTTACTTTTTTCTTACTTCTTTTTTCTTTCTTTCTTACTTCTTTCTTACTTCTTTCTTACTTCTTTCTAACTTCTTTCTTACGTCTTTCTTACTTCTTGCTTACTTCTTTCTTTCTTCTTTCTTACTTCTTTCTTTCTTCTTTCTTACTTCTTTCTTACTTCTTTCTTCATTCCTTCTTACTTCTTTCTTACTTCTTTCTTACTTCTTTCTTACTTCTTTCTTAATTCTTTCTTTCTTCTTTCTTTCTTCTTTCTTACTTCTTTCTTACTTCTTTCTTAATTCTTTCTAACTTCTTTTTTCTTCTTTCTTACTTCTTTCTTACTTCTTTCTTACTTCTTTATTCTTTCTGTCTTTCTTCTTTCTTACTTTTTTCTTTCTTACTTCTTTCTTACTCTTTTATTACTTCTTTCTAACCTCTTTCTTACTTATTTCTTACTTCTTTCTAACTTCTTTTTTCTTCTTTCAACTTCGTTCTTACCTCTTTCTTACTTTTTTCTTCTTTCTCTCTTACTTCTTTCTTACTTCTTTCTTACTTCTTTCTTTCTTCTTTCTTTCTTCTTTCTTTCTTCTTTCTTACTTCTTCCTTACTTCTTTCTTACTTCTTTCTTCTTTCTTTCTTACTTCTTTCTTACTTCTTTATTACTTCTTTCTTACTTCTTTCTTTCTTCTTTCTTACTTCTTTATTCATTCCTTCTTACTTCTTTCTTACTTCTTTCTTACTTCTTGCTAACTTCTTTCTTTTTCTTTCTTCTTTCTTTCTTACTTCTTTCTTACTTCTTTCTTACTTCTTTCTTACTTCTTTCTTGCTTCTTTCTTACTTCTTTCATACTTCTTTCTTACTTCTTTCATTCTTCTTTCTTACTTCTTTCTTACTTCTTTCTTACTTCTTTCTTCTTTCTTTCTTACTTCTTTCATACTTCTTTCTTACTTCTTTCTTACTTCTTTCTTCATTCCTTCTTACATCTTTCTTACATCTTTCTTACTTCTTTCTTACTTCTTTCTAACTTCTTTTTTCTTCTTTCTTACTTCTTTCTTACTTCTTTCTTACTTCTTTCTTACTTCTTTATTTCTTACTTCTTTCTTACTTCTTTCTTACTTCTTTCTTACTTCTTTCTTACTTCTTTCTTACTTCTTTCTTACTTCTTTCTTACTTCTTTCTTCATTCCTTCTTACTTCTTTCTTACTTCTTTCTTACTTCTTTCTTACTTTCTTACTTCTTTCTAACTTCTTTTTTCTTCTTTCTTACTTCTTTCTTACTTCTTTCTTACTTCTTTCTTACTTCTTTATTTCTTACTTCTTTCTTACTTCTTTCTTACTTCTTTCTTACTTCTTTCTTACTTATTTCTTACTTCTTTCTAACTTCTTTCTTACTTCATTCTTACTTCTTTCTAACTTCTTTCTTACTTCTTTCTTACTTCTTTCTTACTTCTTTCTTTCTTACTTCTTTCTTACTTCTTTCATACTTCTTTCTTCTTTCTTACTTCTTTCTTACTTCTTTCTAACTTCTTTCCTACTTCTTTCTTACTTCTTTCTTCATTCCTTCTTACTTCTTTCTTACTTCTTTCTTACTTCTTTCTTACTTCTTTCTTACTTCTTTCTTTCTTCTTTCTTCTTTCTTACTTCTTTCTTACTTCTTTCTTACTTCTTTCTTAATTCTTTCTTTCTTTTTTCTTACTTCTTTCATACTTCTTTCTTACTTCTTTCTTACTTCTTTCTTCTTTCTTTCTTACTTCTCTCTTACTTCTTTCTTACTTCTTTCTTACTTCTTTCTTACTTATTTCTTACTTCTTTCTAACTTCTTTTTTCTTCTTTCAACTTCGTTCTTACTTCTTTCATACTTCTTTCTTCTTTCTTACTTCTTTCTTACTTCTTTCTAACTTCTTTCCTACTTCTTTCTTACTTCTTTCTTCATTCCTTCTTACTTCTTTCTTACTTCTTTCTTACTTCTTTCTTACTTCTTTCTTTCTTCTTTCTTCTTTCTTACTTCTTTCTTACTTCTTTCTTACTTCTTTCTTAATTCTTTCTTTCTTCTTTCTTACTTCTTTCTTACTTCTTTCTTCTTTCTTTCTTACTTCTCTCTTACTTCTTTCTTACTTTTTTCTTACTTCTTTCTTACTTCTTTCTTACTTCTTTCTAACTTCTTTTTTCTTCTTTCTTACCTCTTTCTTACTTCTTTCTTACTTCTTTCTTTCTTACTTCTTTCTTACTTCTTTCTTTCTTCTTTCTTCTTTCTTTCTTACTTCTTTCTATCTTCTTTCTTACTTCTTTCTAACTTCTTTCTAACTTCTTTCTTACTTCTTTCTTACTTCTTTCTTACTTCTTTCTTACTTCTTTCATAATTCTTTCTTCTTTCTTACTTCTTTCTTCTTTCTTACTTACTTCTTTCTTACTTCTTTCTTACTTCTTTCTTACTTCTTTCTTACTTCTTTCTAACTTCTTTCCTACTTCTTTCTTACTTCTTTCTTCTTTCTTTCTTACTTCTTTCTTACTTCTTTCTTACTTCTTTCTTACTTCTTTCTTACTTCTTTCTTACTTCTTTCTTACTTCTTTCTAACTTCTTTTTTCTTCTTTCTTACTTCTTTCTTACTTCTTTCTTACTACTTTCTTACTTCTTTCTTTCTTACTTCTTTCTTACTTCTTTCTTACTTATTTCTTACTTATTTCTTACTTCTTTCTAACTTCTTTCTTACTTCTTTCTTACTTCTTTCTTACTTCTTTCTTACTTCTTTCTTTCTTCTTTCTTTCTTAATTCTTTCTTACTTCTTTCATACTTCTTTCTTACTTCTTTCTTCTTTCTTTCTTACTTCTTTCTTACTTCTTTCTTGCTTATTTCTAACTTCTTTCTTACTTCTTTCTTTCTTCTTACTTCTTTCTTTCTTCTTTCTTACTTCTTTCTTACTTCTTTCTTTCTTACTTCTTTCTTACTTCTTTCTTACTTATTTCTTACTTCTTTCTAACTTCTTTCTTACTTCTTTCTTACTTCTTTCTAACTTCTTTCTTCCTTCTTACTTCTTTCTTTCTTGCTTCTTTCTTACTTCTTTCATACTTCTTTCTTTCTTATTTCTTACTTCTTTCTTCTTTCTTTCTTACATCTTTCTTACTTCTTTCTTACTTCTTTCTTTCTTACTTCTTTCTTACTTCTTTCTTACTTCTTTCTAACTTCTTTTTTCTTCTTTCTTACTTCTTTCTTACTTCTTTCTTACTCCTTTCTTACTCCTTTCTTACTTCTTTCTTACTTCTTTCTTTCTTACTTCTTTCTTAGTTCTTTATTACTTCTTTCTAACTTCTTTTTTCTTCTTTCTTACTTCTTTCTTACTTCTTTCTTACTTCTTTCTTACTTCTTTCTTACTTCTTTCTTACTTCTTTCTTCTTTCTTTCTTACTTCTTTCTTACTTCTTTCTTCATTCCTTCTTCCTTCTTTCAATCTTCTTTCTTACTTCTTTCTTACTTCTCTGTTACTTCTTTCTTTCTTACTTCTTTCTTAATCCTTTATTACTTCTTTCTAACTTCTTTTTTCTTCTTTCTTACTTCTTTCTTACTTCTTTCTTACTTCTTTCTTCTTTCTTTCTTACTTCTTTCTTACTTCTTTCTTTCTTCTTTATTCTTTCTTTCTTCTTTCTTACTTCTTTCTTTCTTCTTTCTTACTTCTTTCTTACATCTTTCTTCTTTCTTACTTCTTTCTTTCTTCTTTCTTACTTCTTTCTTACTTCTTTCTTACTTCTTTCTTCTCTCTTTCTTACTTCTTTCTTACTTCTTTTTTACTTCTTTCTTACTTCTTTCTTACTTCTTTGTTTCTTCTTTCTTACTTCTTTCATACTTCTTTCATACTTCTTTCTAACCTCTTTTTTCTTCTTTCTTACTTCTTTCTTACTTCTTTCTTACTTCTTTCTTCTTTCTTTCTTACTTCTTTCTTACTTCTTTCTTACTTCTTTCTAACTTCTTTCTTACGTCTTTCTTACTTCTTGCTTACTTCTTTCTTTCTTCTTTCTTACTTCTTTCTTTCTTCTTTCTTACTTCTTTCTTACTTCTTTCTTCATTCCTTCTTACTTCTTTCTTACTTCTTTCTTACTTCTTTCTTACTTCTTTCTAACTTCTTTTTTCTTCTTTCTTACTTCTTTCTTACTTCTTTCTTACTTCTTTATTCTTTCTGTCTTTCTTCTTTCTTACTTTTTTCTTTCTTACTTCTTTCTTACTCTTTTATTACTTCTTTCTAACCTCTTTCTTACTTATTTCTTACTTCTTTCTAACTTCTTTTTTCTTCTTTCAACTTCGTTCTTACCTCTTTCTTACTTTTTTCTTCTTTCTCTCTTACTTCTTTCTTACTTCTTTCTTACTTCTTTCTTTCTTCTTTCTTTCTTCTTTCTTTCTTCTATCTTACTTCTTCCTTACTTCTTTCTTACTTCTTTCTTCTTTCTTTCTTACTTCTTTCTTACTTCTTTATTACTTCTTTCTTACTTCTTTCTTTCTTCTTTCTTACTTCTTTATTCATTCCTTCTTACTTCTTTCTTACTTCTTTCTTACTTCTTGCTTACTTCTTTCTTTTTCTTTCTTCTTTCTTTCTTACTTCTTTCTTACTTCTTTCTTACTTCTTTCTTACTTCTTTCTTGCTTCTTTCTTACTTCTTTCATACTTCTTTCTTACTTCTTTCATTCTTCTTTCTTACTTCTTTCTTACTTCTTTCTTACTTCTTTCTTCTTTCTTTCTTACTTCTTTCATACTTCTTTCTTACTTCTTTCTTACTTCTTTCTTCATTCCTTCTTACATCTTTCTTACATCTTTCTTACTTCTTTCTTACTTCTTTCTAACTTCTTTTTTCTTCTTTCTTACTTCTTTCTTACTTCTTTCTTACTTCTTTCTTACTTCTTTATTTCTTACTTCTTTCTTACTTCTTTCTTACTTCTTTCTTACTTCTTTCTTACTTATTTCTTACTTCTTTCTAACTTCTTTCTTACTTCATTCTTACTTCTTTCTAACTTCTTTCTTACTTCTTTCTTACTTCTTTCTTACTTCTTTCTTTCTTACTTCTTTCTTACTTCTTTCATACTTCTTTCTTCTTTCTTACTTCTTTCTTACTTCTTTCTAACTTCTTTCCTACTTCTTTCTTACTTCTTTCTTCATTCCTTCTTACTTCTTTCTTACTTCTTTCTTCTTTCTTTCTTACTTCTTTCTTACTTCTTTCTTACTTCTTTCTTACTTCTTTCTTACTTCTTTCATACTTCTTTCTTACTTCTTTCATTCTTCTTTCTTACTTCTTTCTTACTTCTTTCTTACTTCTTTCTTACTTCTTTCTTACTTCTTTCTTCTTTCTTTCTTACTTCTTTCTTACTTCTTTCTTACTTCTTTCTTACTTCTTTCTTACTTCTTTCTTACTTCTTTCTTCATTCCTTCTTACTTCTTTCTTACTTCTTTCTTACTTCTTTCTTACTTTCTTACTTCTTTCTAACTTCTTTTTTCTTCTTTCTTACTTCTTTCTTACTTCTTTCTTACTTCTTTCTTACTTCTTTATTTCTTACTTCTTTCTTACTTCTTTCTTACTTCTTTCTTACTTATTTCTTACTTCTTTCTAACTTCTTTCTTACTTCATTCTTACTTCTTTCTAACTTCTTTCTTACTTCTTTCTTACTTCTTTCTTACTTCTTTCTTTCTTACTTCTTTCTTACTTCTTTCTTACTTCTTTCTAACTTCTTTCTTACGTCTTTCTTACTTCTTGCTTACTTCTTTCTTTCTTCTTTCTTACTTCTTTCTTTCTTCTTTCTTACTTCTTTCTTACTTCTTTCTTCATTCCTTCTTACTTCTTTCTTACTTCTTTCTTACTTCTTTCTTACTTCTTTCTTAATTCTTTCTTTCTTCTTTCTTTCTTCTTTCTTACTTCTTTCTTACTTCTTTCTTAATTCTTTCTAACTTCTTTTTTCTTCTTTCTTACTTCTTTCTTACTTCTTTCTTACTTCTTTATTCTTTCTGTCTTTCTTCTTTCTTACTTTTTTCTTTCTTACTTCTTTCTTACTCTTTTATTACTTCTTTCTAACCTCTTTCTTACTTATTTCTTACTTCTTTCTAACTTCTTTTTTCTTCTTTCAACTTCGTTCTTACCTCTTTCTTACTTTTTTCTTCTTTCTCTCTTACTTCTTTCTTACTTCTTTCTTACTTCTTTATTCTTTCTGTCTTTCTTCTTTCTTTCTTCTTTCTTACTTCTTCCTTACTTCTTTCTTACTTCTTTCTTCTTTCTTTCTTACTTCTTTCTTACTTCTTTATTACTTCTTTCTTACTTCTTTCTTTCTTCTTTCTTACTTCTTTATTCATTCCTTCTTACTTCTTTCTTACTTCTTTCTTACTTCTTGCTAACTTCTTTCTTTTTCTTTCTTCTTTCTTTCTTACTTCTTTCTTACTTCTTTCTTACTTCTTTCTTACTTCTTTCTTGCTTCTTTCTTACTTCTTTCATACTTCTTTCTTACTTCTTTCATTCTTCTTTCTTACTTCTTTCTTACTTCTTTCTTACTTCTTTCTTCTTTCTTTCTTACTTCTTTCATACTTCTTTCTTACTTCTTTCTTACTTCTTTCTTCATTCCTTCTTACATCTTTCTTACATCTTTCTTACTTCTTTCTTACTTCTTTCTAACTTCTTTTTTCTTCTTTCTTACTTCTTTCTTACTTCTTTCTTACTTCTTTCTTACTTCTTTATTTCTTACTTCTTTCTTACTTCTTTCTTACTTCTTTCTTACTTCTTTCTTACTTATTTCTTACTTCTTTCTAACTTCTTTCTTACTTCATTCTTACTTCTTTCTAACTTCTTTCTTACTTCTTTCTTACTTCTTTCTTACTTCTTTCTTTCTTACTTCTTTCTTACTTCTTTCATACTTCTTTCTTCTTTCTTACTTCTTTCTTACTTCTTTCTAACTTCTTTCCTACTTCTTTCTTACTTCTTTCTTCATTCCTTCTTACTTCTTTCTTACTTCTTTCTTCTTTCTTTCTTACTTCTTTCTTACTTCTTTCTTACTTCTTTCTTACTTCTTTCTTACTTCTTTCATACTTCTTTCTTACTTCTTTCATTCTTCTTTCTTACTTCTTTCTTACTTCTTTCTTACTTCTTTCTTACTTCTTTCTTCTTTCTTTCTTACTTCTTTCTTACTTCTTTCTTACTTCTTTCTTACTTCTTTCTTACTTCTTTCTTCATTCCTTCTTACTTCTTTCTTACTTCTTTCTTACTTCTTTCTTACTTTCTTACTTCTTTCTAACTTCTTTTTTCTTCTTTCTTACTTCTTTCTTACTTCTTTCTTACTTCTTTCTTACTTCTTTATTTCTTACTTCTTTCTTACTTCTTTCTTACTTCTTTCTTACTTCTTTCTTACTTATTTCTTACTTCTTTCTAACTTCTTTCTTACTTCATTCTTACTTCTTTCTAACTTCTTTCTTACTTCTTTCTTACTTCTTTCTTACTTCTTTCTTTCTTACTTCTTTCTTACTTCTTTCATACTTCTTTCTTCTTTCTTACTTCTTTCTTACTTCTTTCTAACTTCTTTCCTACTTCTTTCTTACTTCTTTCTTCATTCCTTCTTACTTCTTTCTTACTTCTTTCTTACTTCTTTCTTACTTCTTTCTTACTTCTTTCTTTCTTCTTTCTTCTTTCTTACTTCTTTCTTACTTCTTTCTTACTTCTTTCTTAATTCTTTCTTTCTTCTTTCTTACTTCTTTCATACTTCTTTCTTACTTCTTTCTTACTTCTTTCTTCTTTCTTTCGTACTTCTCTCTTACTTCTTTCTTACTTCTTTCTTACTTCTTTCTTACTTATTTCTTACTTCTTTCTAACTTCTTTTTTCTTCTTTCAACTTCGTTCTTACTTCTTTCATACTTCTTTCTTCTTTCTTACTTCTTTCTTACTTCTTTCTAACTTCTTTCCTACTTCTTTCTTACTTCTTTCTTCATTCCTTCTTACTTCTTTCTTACTTCTTTCTTACTTCTTTCTTACTTCTTTCTTTCTTCTTTCTTCTTTCTTACTTCTTTCTTACTTCTTTCTTACTTCTTTCTTAATTCTTTCTTTCTTCTTTCTTACTTCTTTCTTACTTCTTTCTTCTTTCTTTCTTACTTCTCTCTTACTTCTTTCTTACTTTTTTCTTACTTCTTTCTTACTTCTTTCTTACTTCTTTCTAACTTCTTTTTTCTTCTTTCTTACCTCTTTCTTACTTCTTTCTTACTTCTTTCTTTCTTACTTCTTTCTTACTTCTTTCTTTCTTCTTTCTTCTTTCTTTCTTACTTCTTTCTATCTTCTTTCTTACTTCTTTCTAACTTCTTTCTAACTTCTTTCTTACTTCTTTCTTACTTCTTTCTTACTTCTTTCTTACTTCTTTCATAATTCTTTCTTCTTTCTTACTTCTTTCTTCTTTCTTACTTACTTCTTTCTTACTTCTTTCTTACTTCTTTCTTACTTCTTTCTTACTTCTTTCTAACTTCTTTCCTACTTCTTTCTTACTTCTTTCTTCTTTCTTTCTTACTTCTTTCTTACTTCTTTCTTACTTCTTTCTTACTTTTTTCTTACTTCTTTCTTACTTCTTTCTTACTTCTTTCTAACTTCTTTTTTCTTCTTTCTTACCTCTTTCTTACTTCTTTCTTACTTCTTTCTTTCTTACTTCTTTCTTACTTCTTTATTTCTTCTTTCTTCTTTCTTTCTTACTTCTTTCTATCTTCTTTCTTACTTCTTTCTAACTTCTTTCTAACTTCTTTCTTACTTCTTTCTTACTTCTTTCTTGCTTATTTCTAACTTCTTTCTTACTTCTTTCTTTCTTCTTACTTCTTTCTTTCTTCTTTCTTACTTCTTTCTTACTTCTTTCTTTCTTACTTCTTTCTTACTTCTTTCTTACTTATTTCTTACTTCTTTCTAACTTCTTTCTTACTTCTTTCTTACTTCTTTCTAACTTCTTTCTTACTTCCTTCTTACTTCTTTCTTTCTTGCTTCTTTCTTACTTCTTTCATACTTCTTTCTTTCTTATTTCTTACTTCTTTCTTCTTTCTTTCTTACATCTTTCTTACTTCTTTCTTACTTCTTTCTTTCTTACTTCTTTCTTAGTTCTTTATTACTTCTTTCTAACTTCTTTTTTCTTCTTTCTTACTTCTTTCTTACTTCTTTCTTACTCCTTTCTTACTCCTTTCTTACTTCTTTCTTACTTCTTTCTTTCTTACTTCTTTCTTAGTTCTTTATTACTTCTTTCTAACTTCTTTTTTCTTCTTTCTTACTTCTTTCTTACTTCTTTCTTACTTCTTTCTTACTTCTTTCTTACTTCTTTCTTCTTTCTTTCTTACTTCTTTCTTACTTCTTTCTTCATTCCTTCTTCCTTCTTTCAATCTTCTTTCTTACTTCTTTCTTACTTCTCTGTTACTTCTTTCTTTCTTACTTCTTTCTTAATCCTTTATTACTTCTTTCTAACTTCTTTTTTCTTCTTTCTTACTTCTTTCTTACTTCTTTCTTACTTCTTTCTTCTTTCTTTCTTACTTCTTTCTTACTTCTTTCTTTCTTCTTTATTCTTTCTTTCTTCTTTCTTACTTCTTTCTTTCTTCTTTCTTACTTCTTTCTTACATCTTTCTTCTTTCTTACTTCTTTCTTTCTTCTTTCTTACTTCTTTCTTACTTCTTTCTTACTTCTTTCTTCTCTCTTTCTTACTTCTTTCTTACTTCTTTTTTACTTCTTTCTTACTTCTTTCTTACTTCTTTGTTTCTTCTTTCTTACTTCTTTCATACTTCTTTCATACTTCTTTCTAACCTCTTTTTTCTTCTTTCTTACTTCTTTCTTACTTCTTTCTTACTTCTTTCTTCTTTCTTTCTTACTTCTTTCTTACTTCTTTCTTACTTCTTTCTAACTTCTTTCTTACGTCTTTCTTACTTCTTGCTTACTTCTTTCTTTCTTCTTTCTTACTTCTTTCTTTCTTCTTTCTTACTTCTTTCTTACTTCTTTCTAACTTCTTTCTTACTTCTTTCATACTTCTTTCTTACTTCTTTCTTTCTTACTTCTTTCTTACTTCTTTCATACTTCTTTCTTCTTTCTTACTTCTTTCTTACTTCTTTCTAACTTCTTTCCTACTTCTTTCTTACTTCTTTCTTCATTCCTTCTTACTTCTTTCTTACTTCTTTCTTCTTTCTTTCTTACTTCTTTCTTACTTCTTTCTTACTTCTTTCTTACTTCTTTCTTACTTCTTTCATACTTCTTTCTTACTTCTTTCATTCTACTTTCTTACTTCTTTCTTACTTCTTTCTTACTTCTTTCTTACTTCTTTCTTACTTCTTTCTAACTTCTTTCCTACTTCTTTCTTACTTCTTTCTTCATTCCTTCTTACTTCTTTCTTACTTCTTTCTTACTTCTTTCTTACTTCTTTCTTTCTTCTTTCTTCTTTCTTACTTCTTTCTTACTTCTTTCTTACTTCTTTCTTAATTCTTTCTTTCTTCTTTCTTACTTCTTTCTTACTTCTTTCTTCTTTCTTTCTTACTTCTCTCTTACTTCTTTCTTACTTTTTTCTTACTTCTTTCTTACTTCTTTCTTACTTCTTTCTAACTTCTTTTTTCTTCTTTCTTACCTCTTTCTTACTTCTTTCTTACTTCTTTCTTTCTTACTTCTTTCTTACTTCTTTCTTTCTTCTTTCTTCTTTCTTTCTTACTTCTTTCTATCTTCTTTCTTACTTCTTTCTAACTTCTTTCTAACTTCTTTCTTACTTCTTTCTTACTTCTTTCTTACTTCTTTCTTACTTCTTTCATAATTCTTTCTTCTTTCTTACTTCTTTATCCTTTCTTACTTACTTCTTTCTTACTTCTTTCTTACTTCTTTCTTACTTCTTTCTTACTTCTTTCTAACTTCTTTCCTACTTCTTTCTTACTTCTTTCTTCTTTCTTTCTTACTTCTTTCTTACTTCTTTCTTACTTCTTTCTTACTTCTTTCTTACTTCTTTCTTACTTCTTTCTTACTTCTTTCTAACTTCTTTTTTCTTCTTTCTTACTTCTTTCTTACTTCTTTCTTACTTCTTTCTTACTTCTTTCTTTCTTACTTCTTTCTTACTTCTTTCTTACTTATTTCTTACTTATTTCTTACTTCTTTCTAACTTCTTTCTTACTTCTTTCTTACTTCTTTCTTACTTCTTTCTTACTTCTTTCTTTCTTCTTTCTTTCTTAATTCTTTCTTACTTCTTTCATACTTCTTTCTTACTTCTTTCTTCTTTCTTTCTTACTTCTTTCTTACTTCTTTCTTGCTTATTTCTAACTTCTTTCTTACTTCTTTCTTTCTTCTTACTTCTTTCTTTCTTCTTTCTTACTTCTTTCTTACTTCTTTCTTTCTTACTTCTTTCTTACTTCTTTCTTACTTATTTCTTACTTCTTTCTAACTTCTTTCTTACTTCTTTCTTACTTCTTTCTAACTTCTTTCTTACTTCCTTCTTACTTCTTTCTTTCTTGCTTCTTTCTTACTTCTTTCATACTTCTTTCTTTCTTATTTCTTACTTCTTTCTTCTTTCTTTCTTACATCTTTCTTACTTCTTTCTTACTTCTTTCTTTCTTACTTCTTTCTTAGTTCTTTATTACTTCTTTCTAACTTCTTTTTTCTTCTTTCTTACTTCTTTCTTACTTCTTTCTTACTCCTTTCTTACTCCTTTCTTACTTCTTTCTTACTTCTTTCTTTCTTACTTCTTTCTTAGTTCTTTATTACTTCTTTCTAACTTCTTTTTTCTTCTTTCTTACTTCTTTCTTACTTCTTTCTTACTTCTTTCTTACTTCTTTCTTACTTCTTTCTTCTTTCTTTCTTACTTCTTTCTTACTTCTTTCTTCATTCCTTCTTCCTTCTTTCAATCTTCTTTCTTACTTCTTTCTTACTTCTCTGTTACTTCTTTCTTTCTTACTTCTTTCTTAATCCTTTATTACTTCTTTCTAACTTCTTTTTTCTTCTTTCTTACTTCTTTCTTACTTCTTTCTTACTTCTTTCTTCTTTCTTTCTTACTTCTTTCTTACTTCTTTCTTTCTTCTTTCTTACTTCTTTCTTACATCTTTCTTCTTTCTTACTTCTTTCTTTCTTCTTTCTTACTTCTTTCTTACTTCTTTCTTACTTCTTTCTTCTCTCTTTCTTACTTCTTTCTTACTTCTTTTTTACTTCTTTCTTACTTCTTTCTTACTTCTTTGTTTCTTCTTTCTTACTTCTTTCATACTTCTTTCATACTTCTTTCTAACCTCTTTTTTCTTCTTTCTTACTTCTTTCTTACTTCTTTCTTACTTCTTTCTTCTTTCTTTCTTACTTCTTTCTTACTTCTTTCTTACTTCTTTCTAACTTCTTTCTTACGTCTTTCTTACTTCTTGCTTACTTCTTTCTTTCTTCTTTCTTACTTCTTTCTTTCTTCTTTCTTACTTCTTTCTTACTTCTTTCTTCATTCCTTCTTACTTCTTTCTTACTTCTTTCTTACTTCTTTCTTACTTCTTTCTTAATTCTTTCTTTCTTCTTTCTTTCTTCTTTCTTACTTCTTTCTTACTTCTTTCTTAATTCTTTCTAACTTCTTTTTTCTTCTTTCTTACTTCTTTCTTACTTCTTTCTTACTTCTTTATTCTTTCTGTCTTTCTTCTTTCTTACTTTTTTCTTTCTTACTTCTTTCTTACTCTTTTATTACTTCTTTCTAACCTCTTTCTTACTTATTTCTTACTTCTTTCTAACTTCTTTTTTCTTCTTTCAACTTCGTTCTTACCTCTTTCTTACTTTTTTCTTCTTTCTCTCTTACTTCTTTCTTACTTCTTTCTTACTTCTTTCTTTCTTCTTTCTTTCTTCTTTCTTTCTTCTTTCTTACTTCTTCCTTACTTCTTTCTTACTTCTTTCTTCTTTCTTTCTTACTTCTTTCTTACTTCTTTATTACTTCTTTCTTACTTCTTTCTTTCTTCTTTCTTACTTCTTTATTCATTCCTTCTTACTTCTTTCTTACTTCTTTCTTACTTCTTGCTTACTTCTTTCTTTTTCTTTCTTCTTTCTTTCTTACTTCTTTCTTACTTCTTTCTTACTTCTTTCTTACTTCTTTCTTGCTTCTTTCTTACTTCTTTCATACTTCTTTCTTACTTCTTTCATTCTTCTTTCTTACTTCTTTCTTACTTCTTTCTTACTTCTTTCTTCTTTCTTTCTTACTTCTTTCATACTTCTTTCTTACTTCTTTCTTACTTCTTTCTTCATTCCTTCTTACATCTTTCTTACATCTTTCTTACTTCTTTCTTACTTCTTTCTAACTTCTTTTTTCTTCTTTCTTACTTCTTTCTTACTTCTTTCTTACTTCTTTCTTACTTCTTTATTTCTTACTTCTTTCTTACTTCTTTCTTACTTCTTTCTTACTTCTTTCTTACTTATTTCTTACTTCTTTCTAACTTCTTTCTTACTTCATTCTTACTTCTTTCTAACTTCTTTCTTACTTCTTTCTTACTTCTTTCTTCTTTCTTTCTTACTTCTTTCTTACTTCTTTCATACTTCTTTCTTCTTTCTTACTTCTTTCTTACTTCTTTCTAACTTCTTTCCTACTTCTTTCTTACTTCTTTCTTCATTCCTTCTTACTTCTTTCTTACTTCTTTCTTCTTTCTTTCTTACTTCTTTCTTACTTCTTTCTTACTTCTTTCTTACTTCTTTCTTACTTCTTTCTTACTCCTTTCTTACTCCTTTCTTACTTCTTTCTTACTTCTTTCTTTCTTACTTCTTTCTTAGTTCTTTATTACTTCTTTCTAACTTCTTTTTTCTTCTTTCTTACTTCTTTCTTACTTCTTTCTTACTTCTTTCTTACTTCTTTCTTACTTCTTTCTTCTTTCTTTCTTACTTCTTTCTTACTTCTTTCTTCATTCCTTCTTCCTTCTTTCAATCTTCTTTCTTACTTCTTTCTTACTTCTCTGTTACTTCTTTCTTTCTTACTTCTTTCTTAATCCTTTATTACTTCTTTCTAACTTCTTTTTTCTTCTTTCTTACTTCTTTCTTACTTCTTTCTTACTTCTTTCTTCTTTCTTTCTTACTTCTTTCTTACTTCTTTCTTTCTTCTTTATTCTTTCTTTCTTCTTTCTTACTTCTTTCTTTCTTCTTTCTTACTTCTTTCTTACATCTTTCTTCTTTCTTACTTCTTTCTTTCTTCTTTCTTACTTCTTTCTTACTTCTTTCTTACTTCTTTCTTCTCTCTTTCTTACTTCTTTCTTACTTCTTTTTTACTTCTTTCTTACTTCTTTCTTACTTCTTTGTTTCTTCTTTCTTACTTCTTTCATACTTCTTTCATACTTCTTTCTAACCTCTTTTTTCTTCTTTCTTACTTCTTTCTTACTTCTTTCTTACTTCTTTCTTCTTTCTTTCTTACTTCTTTCTTACTTCTTTCTTACTTCTTTCTAACTTCTTTCTTACGTCTTTCTTACTTCTTGCTTACTTCTTTCTTTCTTCTTTCTTACTTCTTTCTTTCTTCTTTCTTACTTCTTTCTTACTTCTTTCTTCATTCCTTCTTACTTCTTTCTTACTTCTTTCTTACTTCTTTCTTACTTCTTTCTTAATTCTTTCTTTCTTCTTTCTTTCTTCTTTCTTACTTCTTTCTTACTTCTTTCTTAATTCTTTCTAACTTCTTTTTTCTTCTTTCTTACTTCTTTCTTACTTCTTTCTTACTTCTTTATTCTTTCTGTCTTTCTTCTTTCTTACTTTTTTCTTTCTTACTTCTTTCTTACTCTTTTATTACTTCTTTCTAACCTCTTTCTTACTTATTTCTTACTTCTTTCTAACTTCTTTTTTCTTCTTTCAACTTCGTTCTTACCTCTTTCTTACTTTTTTCTTCTTTCTCTCTTACTTCTTTCTTACTTCTTTCTTACTTCTTTCTTTCTTCTTTCTTTCTTCTTTCTTTCTTCTTTCTTACTTCTTCCTTACTTCTTTCTTACTTCTTTCTTCTTTCTTTCTTACTTCTTTCTTACTTCTTGCTTACTTCTTTCTTTTTCTTTCTTCTTTCTTTCTTACTTCTTTCTTACTTCTTTCTTACTTCTTTCTTACTTCTTTCTTGCTTCTTTCTTACTTCTTTCATACTTCTTTCTTACTTCTTTCATTCTTCTTTCTTACTTCTTTCTTACTTCTTTCTTACTTCTTTCTTCTTTCTTTCTTACTTCTTTCATACTTCTTTCTTACTTCTTTCTTACTTCTTTCTTCATTCCTTCTTACATCTTTCTTACATCTTTCTTACTTCTTTCTTACTTCTTTCTAACTTCTTTTTTCTTCTTTCTTACTTCTTTCTTACTTCTTTCTTACTTCTTTCTTACTTCTTTATTTCTTACTTCTTTCTTACTTCTTTCTTACTTCTTTCTTACTTCTTTCTTACTTATTTCTTACTTCTTTCTAACTTCTTTCTTACTTCATTCTTACTTCTTTCTAACTTCTTTCTTACTTCTTTCATACTTCTTTCTTACTTCTTTCTTTCTTACTTCTTTCTTACTTCTTTCATACTTCTTTCTTCTTTCTTACTTCTTTCTTACTTCTTTCTAACTTCTTTCCTACTTCTTTCTTACTTCTTTCTTCATTCCTTCTTACTTCTTTCTTACTTCTTTCTTCTTTCTTTCTTACTTCTTTCTTACTTCTTTCTTACTTCTTTCTTACTTCTTTCTTACTTCTTTCATACTTCTTTCTTACTTCTTTCATTCTACTTTCTTACTTCTTTCTTACTTCTTTCTTACTTCTTTCTTACTTCTTTCTTACTTCTTTCTAACTTCTTTCCTACTTCTTTCTTACTTCTTTCTTCATTCCTTCTTACTTCTTTCTTACTTCTTTCTTACTTCTTTCTTACTTCTTTCTTTCTTCTTTCTTCTTTCTTACTTCTTTCTTACTTCTTTCTTACTTCTTTCTTAATTCTTTCTTTCTTCTTTCTTACTTCTTTCTTACTTCTTTCTTCTTTCTTTCTTACTTCTCTCTTACTTCTTTCTTACTTTTTTCTTACTTCTTTCTTACTTCTTTCTTACTTCTTTCTAACTTCTTTTTTCTTCTTTCTTACCTCTTTCTTACTTCTTTCTTACTTCTTTCTTTCTTACTTCTTTCTTACTTCTTTCTTTCTTCTTTCTTCTTTCTTTCTTACTTCTTTCTATCTTCTTTCTTACTTCTTTCTAACTTCTTTCTAACTTCTTTCTTACTTCTTTCTTACTTCTTTCTTACTTCTTTCTTACTTCTTTCATAATTCTTTCTTCTTTCTTACTTCTTTATCCTTTCTTACTTACTTCTTTCTTACTTCTTTCTTACTTCTTTCTTACTTCTTTCTTACTTCTTTCTAACTTCTTTCCTACTTCTTTCTTACTTCTTTCTTCTTTCTTTCTTACTTCTTTCTTACTTCTTTCTTACTTCTTTCTTACTTCTTTCTTACTTCTTTCTTACTTCTTTCTTACTTCTTTCTAACTTCTTTTTTCTTCTTTCTTACTTCTTTCTTACTTCTTTCTTACTTCTTTCTTACTTCTTTCTTTCTTACTTCTTTCTTACTTCTTTCTTACTTATTTCTTACTTATTTCTTACTTCTTTCTAACTTCTTTCTTACTTCTTTCTTACTTCTTTCTTACTTCTTTCTTACTTCTTTCTTTCTTCTTTCTTTCTTAATTCTTTCTTACTTCTTTCATACTTCTTTCTTACTTCTTTCTTCTTTCTTTCTTACTTCTTTCTTACTTCTTTCTTGCTTATTTCTAACTTCTTTCTTACTTCTTTCTTTCTTCTTACTTCTTTCTTTCTTCTTTCTTACTTCTTTCTTACTTCTTTCTTTCTTACTTCTTTCTTACTTCTTTCTTACTTATTTCTTACTTCTTTCTAACTTCTTTCTTACTTCTTTCTTACTTCTTTCTAACTTCTTTCTTACTTCCTTCTTACTTCTTTCTTTCTTGCTTCTTTCTTACTTCTTTCATACTTCTTTCTTTCTTATTTCTTACTTCTTTCTTCTTTCTTTCTTACATCTTTCTTACTTCTTTCTTACTTCTTTCTTTCTTACTTCTTTCTTAGTTCTTTATTACTTCTTTCTAACTTCTTTTTTCTTCTTTCTTACTTCTTTCTTACTTCTTTCTTACTCCTTTCTTACTCCTTTCTTACTTCTTTCTTACTTCTTTCTTTCTTACTTCTTTCTTAGTTCTTTATTACTTCTTTCTAACTTCTTTTTTCTTCTTTCTTACTTCTTTCTTACTTCTTTCTTACTTCTTTCTTACTTCTTTCTTACTTCTTTCTTCTTTCTTTCTTACTTCTTTCTTACTTCTTTCTTCATTCCTTCTTCCTTCTTTCAATCTTCTTTCTTACTTCTTTCTTACTTCTCTGTTACTTCTTTCTTTCTTACTTCTTTCTTAATCCTTTATTACTTCTTTCTAACTTCTTTTTTCTTCTTTCTTACTTCTTTCTTACTTCTTTCTTACTTCTTTCTTCTTTCTTTCTTACTTCTTTCTTACTTCTTTCTTTCTTCTTTCTTACTTCTTTCTTACATCTTTCTTCTTTCTTACTTCTTTCTTTCTTCTTTCTTACTTCTTTCTTACTTCTTTCTTACTTCTTTCTTCTCTCTTTCTTACTTCTTTCTTACTTCTTTTTTACTTCTTTCTTACTTCTTTCTTACTTCTTTGTTTCTTCTTTCTTACTTCTTTCATACTTCTTTCATACTTCTTTCTAACCTCTTTTTTCTTCTTTCTTACTTCTTTCTTACTTCTTTCTTACTTCTTTCTTCTTTCTTTCTTACTTCTTTCTTACTTCTTTCTTACTTCTTTCTAACTTCTTTCTTACGTCTTTCTTACTTCTTGCTTACTTCTTTCTTTCTTCTTTCTTACTTCTTTCTTTCTTCTTTCTTACTTCTTTCTTACTTCTTTCTTCATTCCTTCTTACTTCTTTCTTACTTCTTTCTTACTTCTTTCTTACTTCTTTCTTAATTCTTTCTTTCTTCTTTCTTTCTTCTTTCTTACTTCTTTCTTACTTCTTTCTTAATTCTTTCTAACTTCTTTTTTCTTCTTTCTTACTTCTTTCTTACTTCTTTCTTACTTCTTTATTCTTTCTGTCTTTCTTCTTTCTTACTTTTTTCTTTCTTACTTCTTTCTTACTCTTTTATTACTTCTTTCTAACCTCTTTCTTACTTATTTCTTACTTCTTTCTAACTTCTTTTTTCTTCTTTCAACTTCGTTCTTACCTCTTTCTTACTTTTTTCTTCTTTCTCTCTTACTTCTTTCTTACTTCTTTCTTACTTCTTTCTTTCTTCTTTCTTTCTTCTTTCTTTCTTCTTTCTTACTTCTTCCTTACTTCTTTCTTACTTCTTTCTTCTTTCTTTCTTACTTCTTTCTTACTTCTTTATTACTTCTTTCTTACTTCTTTCTTTCTTCTTTCTTACTTCTTTATTCATTCCTTCTTACTTCTTTCTTACTTCTTTCTTACTTCTTGCTTACTTCTTTCTTTTTCTTTCTTCTTTCTTTCTTACTTCTTTCTTACTTCTTTCTTCTTTCTTACTTCTTTCTTGCTTCTTTCTTACTTCTTTCATACTTCTTTCTTACTTCTTTCATTCTTCTTTCTTACTTCTTTCTTACTTCTTTCTTACTTCTTTCTTCTTTCTTTCTTACTTCTTTCATACTTCTTTCTTACTTCTTTCTTACTTCTTTCTTCATTCCTTCTTACATCTTTCTTACATCTTTCTTACTTCTTTCTTACTTCTTTCTAACTTCTTTTTTCTTCTTTCTTACTTCTTTCTTACTTCTTTCTTACTTCTTTCTTACTTCTTTATTTCTTACTTCTTTCTTACTTCTTTCTTACTTCTTTCTTACTTCTTTCTTACTTATTTCTTACTTCTTTCTAACTTCTTTCTTACTTCATTCTTACTTCTTTCTAACTTCTTTCTTACTTCTTTCTTACTTCTTTCTTCTTTCTTTCTTACTTCTTTCTTACTTCTTTCATACTTCTTTCTTCTTTCTTACTTCTTTCTTACTTCTTTCTAACTTCTTTCCTACTTCTTTCTTACTTCTTTCTTCATTCCTTCTTACTTCTTTCTTACTTCTTTCTTCTTTCTTTCTTACTTCTTTCTTACTTCTTTCTTACTTCTTTCTTACTTCTTTCTTACTTCTTTCTTACTCCTTTCTTACTCCTTTCTTACTTCTTTCTTACTTCTTTCTTTCTTACTTCTTTCTTAGTTCTTTATTACTTCTTTCTAACTTCTTTTTTCTTCTTTCTTACTTCTTTCTTACTTCTTTCTTACTTCTTTCTTACTTCTTTCTTACTTCTTTCTTACTTCTTTCTTCTTTCTTTCTTACTTCTTTCTTACTTCTTTCTTCATTCCTTCTTCCTTCTTTCAATCTTCTTTCTTACTTCTTTCTTACTTCTCTGTTACTTCTTTCTTTCTTACTTCTTTCTTAATCCTTTATTACTTCTTTCTAACTTCTTTTTTCTTCTTTCTTACTTCTTTCTTACTTCTTTCTTACTTCTTTCTTCTTTCTTTCTTACTTCTTTCTTACTTCTTTCTTTCTTCTTTATTCTTTCTTTCTTCTTTCTTACTTCTTTCTTTCTTCTTTCTTACTTCTTTCTTACATCTTTCTTCTTTCTTACTTCTTTCTTTCTTCTTTCTTACTTCTTTCTTACTTCTTTCTTACTTCTTTCTTCTCTCTTTCTTACTTCTTTCTTACTTCTTTTTTACTTCTTTCTTACTTCTTTCTTACTTCTTTGTTTCTTCTTTCTTACTTCTTTCATACTTCTTTCATACTTCTTTCTAACCTCTTTTTTCTTCTTTCTTACTTCTTTCTTACTTCTTTCTTACTTCTTTCTTCTTTCTTTCTTACTTCTTTCTTACTTCTTTCTTACTTCTTTCTAACTTCTTTCTTACGTCTTTCTTACTTCTTGCTTACTTCTTTCTTTCTTCTTTCTTACTTCTTTCTTTCTTCTTTCTTACTTCTTTCTTACTTCTTTCTTCATTCCTTCTTACTTCTTTCTTACTTCTTTCTTACTTCTTTCTTACTTCTTTCTTAATTCTTTCTTTCTTCTTTCTTTCTTCTTTCTTACTTCTTTCTTACTTCTTTCTTAATTCTTTCTAACTTCTTTTTTCTTCTTTCTTACTTCTTTCTTACTTCTTTCTTACTTCTTTATTCTTTCTGTCTTTCTTCTTTCTTACTTTTTTCTTTCTTACTTCTTTCTTACTCTTTTATTACTTCTTTCTAACCTCTTTCTTACTTATTTCTTACTTCTTTCTAACTTCTTTTTTCTTCTTTCAACTTCGTTCTTACCTCTTTCTTACTTTTTTCTTCTTTCTCTCTTACTTCTTTCTTACTTCTTTCTTACTTCTTTCTTTCTTCTTTCTTTCTTCTTTCTTTCTTCTTTCTTACTTCTTCCTTACTTCTTTCTTACTTCTTTCTTCTTTCTTTCTTACTTCTTTCTTACTTCTTTATTACTTCTTTCTTACTTCTTTCTTTCTTCTTTCTTACTTCTTTCTTCATTCCTTCTTACATCTTTCTTACATCTTTCTTACTTCTTTCTTACTTCTTTCTAACTCCTTTTTTCTTCTTTCTTACTTCTTTCTTACTTCTTTCTTACTTCTTTCTTACTTCTTTATTTCTTACTTCTTTCTTACTTCTTTCTTACTTCTTTCTTACTTCTTTCTTACTTATTTCTTACTTCTTTCTAACTTCTTTCTTACTTCATTCTTACTTCTTTCTAACTTCTTTCTTACTTCTTTCTTACTTCTTTCTTACTTCTTTCTTTCTTACTTCTTTCTTACTTCTTTCATACTTCTTTCTTCTTTCTTACTTCTTTCTTACTTCTTTCTAACTTCTTTCCTACTTCTTTCTTACTTCTTTCTTCATTCCTTCTTACTTCTTTCTTACTTCTTTCTTCTTTCTTTCTTACTTCTTTCTTACTTCTTTCTTACTTCTTTCTTACTTCTTTCTTACTTCTTTCATACTTCTTTCTTACTTCTTTCATTCTTCTTTCTTACTTCTTTCTTACTTCTTTCTTACTTCTTTCTTACTTCTTTCTTACTTCTTTCTTCTTTCTTTCTTACTTCTTTCTTACTTCTTTCTTACTTCTTTCTTACTTCTTTCTTACTTCTTTCTTCATTCCTTCTTACTTCTTTCTTACTTCTTTCTTACTTCTTTCTTACTTTCTTACTTCTTTCTAACTTCTTTTTTCTTCTTTCTTACTTCTTTCTTACTTCTTTCTTACTTCTTTCTTACTTCTTTATTTCTTACTTCTTTCTTACTTCTTTCTTACTTCTTTCTTACTTATTTCTTACTTCTTTCTAACTTCTTTCTTACTTCATTCTTACTTCTTTCTAACTTCTTTCTTACTTCTTTCTTACTTCTTTCTTACTTCTTTCTTTCTTACTTCTTTCTTACTTCTTTCATACTTCTTTCTTCTTTCTTACTTCTTTCTTACTTCTTTCTAACTTCTTTCCTACTTCTTTCTTACTTCTTTCTTCATTCCTTCTTACTTCTTTCTTACTTCTTTCTTACTTCTTTCTTACTTCTTTCTTACTTCTTTCTTTCTTCTTTCTTCTTTCTTACTTCTTTCTTACTTCTTTCTTACTTCTTTCTTAATTCTTTCTTTCTTCTTTCTTACTTCTTTCATACTTCTTTCTTACTTCTTTCTTACTTCTTTCTTCTTTCTTTCTTACTTCTCTCTTACTTCTTTCTTACTTCTTTCTTACTTCTTTCTTACTTATTTCTTACTTCTTTCTAACTTCTTTTTTCTTCTTTCAACTTCGTTCTTACTTCTTTCATACTTCTTTCTTCTTTCTTACTTCTTTCTTACTTCTTTCTAACTTCTTTCCTACTTCTTTCTTACTTCTTTCTTCACTCCTTCTTACTTCTTTCTTACTTCTTTCTTACTTCTTTCTTACTTCTTTCTTTCTTCTTTCTTCTTTCTTACTTCTTTCTTACTTCTTTCTTACTTCTTTCTTAATTCTTTCTTTCTTCTTTCTTACTTCTTTCTTACTTCTTTCTTCTTTCTTTCTTACTTCTCTCTTACTTCTTTCTTACTTTTTTCTTACTTCTTTCTTACTTCTTTCTTACTTCTTACTAACTTCTTTTTTCTTCTTTCTTACCTCTTTCTTACTTCTTTCTTACTTCTTTCTTTCTTACTTCTTTCTTACTTCTTTCTTTCTTCTTTCTTCTTTCTTTCTTACTTCTTTCTATCTTCTTTCTTACTTCTTTCTAACTTCTTTCTAACTTCTTACTTCTTTCTTACTTCTTTCTTACTTCTTTCTTACTTCTTTCATAATTCTTTCTTCTTTCTTACTTCTTTCTTCTTTCTTACTTACATCTTTCTTACTTCTTTCTTACTTCTTTCTAACTTCTTTCCTACTTCTTTCTTACTTCTTTCTTCTTTCTTTCTTACTTCTTTCTTACTTCTTTCTTACTTCTTTCTTACTTCTTTCTTACTTCTTTCTTACTTCTTTCTTACTTCTTTCTAACTTCTTTTTTCTTCTTTCTTACTTCTTTCTTACTTCTTTCTTACTTCTTTCTTACTTCTTTCTTTCTTACTTCTTTCTTACTTCTTTCTTACTTATTTCTTACTTATTTCTTACTTCTTTCTAACTTCTTTCTTACTTCTTTCTTACTTCTTTCTTACTTCTTTCTTACTTCTTTCTTTCTTCTTTCTTTCTTAATTCTTTCTTACTTCTTTCATACTTCTTTCTTACTTCTTTATTCTTTCTTTCTTACTTCTTTCTTACTTCTTTCTTGCTTATTTCTAACTTCTTTCTTACTTCTTTCTTTCTTCTTACTTCTTTCTTTCTTCTTTCTTACTTCTTTCTTACTTCTTTCTTTCTTACTTCTTTCTTACTTCTTTCTTACTTATTTCTTACTTCTTTCTAACTTCTTTCTTACTTCTTTCTTACTTCTTTCTAACTTCTTTCTTACTTCCTTCTTACTTCTTTCTTTCTTGCTTCTTTCTTACTTCTTTCATACTTCTTTCTTTCTTATTTCTTACTTCTTTCTTCTTTCTTTCTTACATCTTTCTTACTTCTTTCTTACTTCTTTCTTTCTTACTTCTTTCTTAGTTCTTTATTACTTCTTTCTAACTTCTTTTTTCTTCTTTCTTACTTCTTTCTTACTTCTTTCTTACTCCTTTCTTACACCTTTCTTACTTCTTTCTTACTTCTTTCTTTCTTACTTCTTTCTTAGTTCTTTATTACTTCTTTCTAACTTCTGTTTTCTTCTTTCTTACTTCTTTCTTACTTCTTTCTTACTTCTTTCTTACTTCTTTCTTACTTCTTTCTTCTTTCTTTCTTCTTTCTTACTTCTTTCTTCATTCCTTCTTCCTTCTTTCAATCTTCTTTCTTACTTCTTTCTTACTTCTCTGTTACTTCTTTCTTTCTTACTTCTTTCTTAATCCTTTATTACTTCTTTCTAACTTCTTTTTTCTTCTTTCTTACTTCTTTCTTACTTCTTTCTTACTTCTTTCTTCTTTCTTTCTTACTTCTTTCTTACTTCTTTCTTACTTCTTTCTAACTTCTTTCTTACGTCTTTCTTACTTCTTGCTTACTTCTTTCTTTCTTCTTTCTTTCTTCTTTCTTTCTTCTTTCTTACTTCTTTCTTACTTCTTTCTTCATTCCTTCTTACTTCTTTCTTACTTCTTTCTTACTTCTTTCTTACTTCTTTCTTAATTCTTTCTTTCTTCTTTCTTTCTTCTTTCTTACTTCTTTCTTACTTCTTTCTTAATTCTTTCTAACTTCTTTTTTCTTCTTTCTTACTTCTTTCTTACTTCTTTCTTACTTCTTTATTCTTTCTGTCTTTCTTACTTTTTTCTTTCTTACTTCTTTCTTACTCTTTTATTACTTCTTTCTAACCTCTTTCTTACTTATTTCTTACTTCTTTCTAACTTCTTTTTTCTTCTTTCAACTTCGTTCTTACTTCTTTCTTACTTTTTTCTTCTTTCTCTCTTACTTCTTTCTTACTTCTTTCTTACTTCTTTCTTTCTTCTTTCTTACTTCTTTATACATTCCTTCTTACTTCTTCCTTACTTCTTTCTTACTTCTTTCTTCTTTCTTTCTTACTTCTTTCTTACTTCTTTCTTACTTCTTTCTTACTTCTTTCTTTCTTCTTTCTTACTTCTTTATTCATTCCTTCTTACTTCTTTCTTACTTCTTTCTTACTTCTTGCTTACTTCTTTCTTTCTTCTTTCTTCTTTCTTTCTTACTTCTTTCTTACTTCTTTCTTACTTCTTTCTTACTTCTTTCTTTCTTCTTTCTTACTTCTTTCATACTTCTTTCTTACTTCTTTCATTCTTCTTTCTTACTTCTTTCTTACTTCTTTCTTACTTCTTTCTTCTTTCTTTCTTACTTCTTTCATACTTCTTTCTTACTTCTTTCTTACTTCTTTCTTCATTCCTTCTTACATCTTTCTTACATCTTTCTTACTTCTTTCTTACTTCTTTCTAACTTCTTTTTTCTTCTTTCTTACTTCTTTCTTACTTCTTTCTTACTTCTTTCTTACTTCTTTATTTCTTACTTCTTTCTTACTTCTTTCTTACTTCTTTCTTACTTATTTCTTACTTATTTCTTACTTCTTTCTAACTTCTTTCTTACTTCATTCTTACTTCTTTCTAACTTCTTTCTTACTTCTTTCTTACTTCTTTCTTACTTCTTTCTTTCTTACTTCTTTCTTACTTCTTTCATACTTCTTTCTTCTTTCTTACTTCTTTCTTACTTCTTTCTAACTTCTTTCCTACTTCTTTCTTACTTCTTTCTTCATTCCTTCTTACTTCTTTCTTACTTCTTTCTTCTTTCTTTCTTACTTCTTTCTTACTTCTTTCTTACTTCTTTCTTACTTCTTTCTTACTTCTTTCATACTTCTTTCTTACTTCTTTCATTCTTCTTTCTTACTTCTTTCTTACTTCTTTCTTACTTCTTTCTTACTTCTTTCTTACTTCTTTCTTCTTTCTTTCTTACTTCTTTCTTACTTCTTTCTTACTTCTTTCTTACTTCTTTCTTACTTCTTTCTTCATTCCTTCTTACTTCTTTCTTACTTCTTTCTTACTTCTTTCTTACTTTCTTACTTCTTTCTAACTTCTTTTTTCTTCTTTCTTACTTCTTTCTTACTTCTTTCTTACTTCTTTCTTACTTCTTTATTTCTTACTTCTTTCTTACTTCTTTCTTACTTCTTTCTTACTTATTTCTTACTTCTTTCTAACTTCTTTCTTACTTCATTCTTACTTCTTTCTAACTTCTTTCTTACTTCTTTCTTACTTCTTTCTTTCTTACTTCTTTCTTACTTCTTTCTTACTTCTTTCATACTTCTTTCTTCTTTCTTACTTCTTTCTTACTTCTTTCTAACTTCTTTCCTACTTCTTTCTTACTTCTTTCTTCATTCCTTCTTACTTCTTTCTTACTTCTTTCTTCTTTCTTTCTTACTTCTTTCTTACTTCTTTCTTACTTCTTTCTTTCTTCTTTCTTACTTCTTTCTTACTTCTTTCTTACTTCTTTCTTTCTTACTTCTTTCTTACTTCTTTCTTACTTCTTTCTTACTTCTTTCTTCATTCCTTCTTACTTCTTTCTTACTTCTTTCTTACTTCTTTCTTACTTCTTTCTTACTTCTTTCTAACTTCTTTCTTACTTCTTTCTTTCTTCTTTCTTACTTCTTTCTTCTTTCTTTCTTACTTCTTTCTTACTTCTTTCTTACTTCTTTCTTACTTCTTTCTTACTTCTTTCTTCATTCCTTCTTACTTCTTTCTTACTTCTTTCTTACTTCTTTCTTACTTTCTTACTTCTTTCTAACTTCTTTTTTCTTCTTTCTTACTTCTTTCTTACTTCTTTCTTACTTCTTTCTTACTTCTTTATTTCTTACTTCTTTCTTACTTCTTTCTTACTTCTTTCTTACTTCTTTCTTACTTATTTCTTACTTCTTTCTAACTTCTTTCTTACTTCATTGTTACTTCTTTCTAACTTCTTTCTTACTTCTTTCTTACTTCTTTCTTACTTCTTTCTTTCTTACTTCTTTCTTACTTCTTTCATACTTCTTTCTTCTTTCTTACTTCTTTCTTACTTCTTTCTAACTTCTTTCCTACTTCTTTCTTACTTCTTTCTTCATTCCTTCTTACTTCTTTCTTACTTCTTTCTTACTTCTTTCTTACTTCTTTCTTTCTTCTTTCTTCTTTCTTACTTCTTTCTTACTTCTTTCTTAATTCTTTCTTAATTCTTTCTTTCTTCTTTCTTACTTCTTTCATACTTCTTTCTTACTTCTTTCTTACTTCTTTCTTCTTTCTTTCTTACTTCTCTCTTACTTCTTTCTTATTTCTTTCTTACTTCTTTACTTATTTCTTACTTCTTTCTAACTTCTTTTTTCTTCTTTCAACTTCGTTCTTACTTCTTTCTTACTTTTTTCTTCTTTCTCTCTTACTTCTTTCTTACTTCTTTCTTACTTCTTTCTTTCTTCTTTCTTACTTCTTTCTTTCTTCTTTCTTACTTCTTCCTTACTTCTTTCTAACTTCTTTTTTCTTCTTTCTTACTTCTTTCTTACTTCTTTCTTACTTCTTTCTTTCTTCTTTCTTTCTTACTTCTTTCTTACTTCTTTATTACTTCTTTCTTACTTCTTTCTTTCTTCTTTCTTACTTCTTTATTCATTCCTTCTTACTTCTTTCTTACTTCTTTCTTACTTCTTGCTTACTTCTTTCTTTCTTCTTTCTTCTTTCTTTCTTACTTCTTTCTTACTTCTTTCTTACTTCTTTTTTACTTCTTTCTTTCTTCTTTCTTACTTCTTTCATACTTCTTTCTAACTTCTTTCTTACTTCATTCTTACTTCTTTCTAACTTCTTTCTTACTTCTTTCTTACTTCTTTCTTACTTCTTTCTTTCTTACTTCTTTCTTACTTCTTTCATACTTCTTTCTTCTTTCTTACTTCTTTCTTACTTCTTTCTAACTTCTTTCCTACTTCTTTCTTACTTCTTTCTTCATTCCTTCTTACTTCTTTCTTACTTCTTTCTTACTTCTTTCTTACTTCTTTCTTTCTTCTTTCTTCTTTCTTACTTCTTTCTTACTTCTTTCTTACTTCTTTCTTAATTCTTTCTTTCTTCTTTCTTACTTCTTTCATACTTCTTTCTTACTTCTTTCTTACTTCTTTCTTCTTTCTTTCTTACTTCTCTCTTACTTCTTTCTTATTTCTTTCTTACTTCTTTCTTACTTATTTCTTACTTCTTTCTAACTTCTTTTTTCTTCTTTCAACTTCGTTCTTACTTCTTTCTTACTTTTTTCTTCTTTCTCTCTTACTTCTTTCTTACTTCTTTCTTACTTCTTTCTTTCTTCTTTCTTACTTCTTTCTTTCTTCTTTCTTACTTCTTCCTTACTTCTTTCTAACTTCTTTTTTCTTCTTTCTTACTTCTTTCTTACTTCTTTCTTACTTCTTTCTTTCTTCTTTCTTTCTTACTTCTTTCTTACTTCTTTATTACTTCTTTCTTACTTCTTTCTTTCTTCTTTCTTACTTCTTTATTCATTCCTTCTTACTTCTTTCTTACTTCTTTCTTACTTCTTGCTTACTTCTTTCTTCTTTCTTCTTTCTTTCTTACTTCTTTCTTACTTCTTTCTTACTTCTTTCTTTCTTCTTTCTTACTTCTTTCATACTTCTTTCTAACTTCTTTCCTACTTCTTTCTTACTTCTTTCTTACTTCTTTCTTACTTCTTTCTTACTTCTCTCTTCTTTCTTTCTTACTTCTTTCTTACTTCTTTCTTACTTCTTTCTTAATTCTTTCTTACTTCTTTCTTCATTCCTTCTTACTTCTTTCTTACTTCTTTCTTACTTCTTTCTAACTTCTTTTTTCTTCTTTCTTACTTCTTTCTTACTTCTTTCTTACTTCTTTCTTACTTCTTTATTTCTTACTTCTTTCTTACTTCTTTCTTACTTCTTTCTTACTTCTTTCTTACTTCTTTCTAACTTCTTTCTAACTTCTTTCTTACTTCATTCTTACTTCTTTCTAACTTCTTTCTTACTTCTTTCTTACTTCTTTCTTTCTTACTTCTTTCTTACTTCTTTCTTACTTCTTTCATACTTCTTTCTTCTTTCTTACTTCTTTCTTACTTCTTTCTAACTTCTTTCCTACTTCTTTCTTACTTCTTTCTTCATTCCTTCTTACTTCTTTCTTACTTCTTTCTTCTTTCTTTCTTACTTCTTTCTTACTTCTTTCTTACTTCTTTCTTTCTTCTTTCTTACTTCTTTCTTACTTCTTTCTTACTTCTTTCTTTCTTACTTCTTTCTTACTTCTTTCTTACTTCTTTCTTACTTCTTTCTTCATTCCTTCTTACTTCTTTCTTACTTCTTTCTTACTTCTTTCTTCTTTCTTTCTTACTTCTTTCTTACTTCTTTCTTACTTCTTTCTTTCTTCTTTCTTACTTCTTTCTTCTTTCTTTCTTACTTCTTTCTTACTTCTTTCTTACTTCTTTCTTACTTCTTTCTTACTTCTTTCTTCATTCCTTCTTACTTCTTTCTTACTTCTTTCTTACTTCTTTCTTACTTTCTTACTTCTTTCTAACTTCTTTTTTCTTCTTTCTTACTTCTTTCTTACTTCTTTCTTACTTCTTTCTTACTTCTTTCTTACCTCTTTCTTTCTTACTTCTTTCTTACTTCTTTCATACTTCTTTCTTCTTTCTTACTTCTTTCTTACTTCTTTCTAACTTCTTTCCTACTTCTTTCTTACTTCTTTCTTCATTCAGTCTTACTTCTTTCTTACTTCTTTCTTACTTCTTTCTTACTTCTTTCTTTCTTCTTTCTTCTTTCTTACTTCTTTCTTACTTCTTTCTTACTTCTTTCTTAATACTTTCTTTCTTCTTTCTTACTTCTTTCATACTTCTTTCTTAATTCTTTCTTACTTCTTTCTTCTTTCTTTCTTACTTCTCTCTTACTTCTTTCTTACTTTTTTCTTACTTCTTTCTTACTTCTTTCTTACTTCTTTCTAACTTCTTTTTTCTTCTTTCTTACCTCTTTCTTACTTCTTTCTTACTTCTTTCTTTCTTACTTCTTTCTTACTTCTTTCTTTCTTCTTTCTTCTTTCTTTCTTACTTCTTTCTTACTTTTTTCTTACTTCTTTCTTACTTCTTTCTTACTTCTTTCTTACTTCTTTCTTACTTCTTTCTAACTTCTTTCTTACTTCTTTCTTACTTCTTTCTTCATTCCTTCTTACTTCTTTCTTTCTTCTTTCTTACTTCTTTCTTACTTCTTTCTTTTTTCTTTCTTACTTCTTTCTTCTTTCTTACTCCTTTCTTACTTCTTTCTTTCTTCTTTCTTACTTCTTTCTTTCTTCTTTCTTACTTCTTTCTTACTTCTTTCTTTCTTACTTCTTTCTTACTTCTTTCATACTTCTTTCTTTCTTCTTCCTTACTTCTTTCTTCTTTCTTTCTTATATCTTTCTTACTTCTTTCTTACTTCTTTCTTACTTCTTTCTTACTTCTTTATTACTTCTTTCTTCATTCCTTCTTACTTCTTTCTTTCTTCTTTCTTACTTCTTTCTTACTTCTTTCTTCATTCCTTCTTACTTCTTTCAAACTTCTTTCTTCTTTCTTACTTCTTTCTTACTTCTTTCTTTCTTACTTCTTTCTTACTTCTTTCTTCTTTCTTTCTTACTTCTTTCTTACTTCTTTTTAACTTTTCTTACTTCTTTCTTACTTCTTTCATACTTCTTTCTTACTTCTTTCTTAATTCTTTCTTCTTTCTTTCTTACATCTTTCTTACTTCTTTCTTACTTCTTTCTTTCTTCTTTTTTCTTCTTTCTTACTTCTTTCTTACTTCTTTCTTACTTCTTTATTCTTTCTTTCTTTCTTCTTTCTTACTTTTTTCTTTCTTACTTCTTTCTTACTGCTTTATTACTTCTTTCTAACCTCTTTCTTACTTATTTCTTACGTCTTTCTAACTTCTTTTTTCTTCTTTCAACTTCCTTCTTACTTCTTTCTTACTTTTTTCTTCTTTCTCTCTTACTTCATTCTTACTTCTTTCTTACTTCTTTCTTTCTTCTTTCTTACTTCTTTCTTTCTTCTTTCTTACTTCTTTATTCATTCCTTCTTACTTCTTTCTTACTTCTTTCTTACTTCTTTCTTCTTTCTTCTTTCTTTCTTACTTCTTTCTTACTTCTTTCTTACTTCTTTCTTACTTCTTTCTTTCTTCTTTCTTACTACTTTCATACTTCTTTCTTACTTCTTTCATTCTTCTTTCTTACTTCTTTCTTACTTCTTTCTTACTTCTTTCTTACTTCTTTCTTCTTTCTTTCTTACTTCTTTCTTACTTCTTTCTTACTTCTTTCTTACTTATTTCTTTCTTCTTTCTAACTTCTTTCTTACTTCATTCTTACTTCTTTCTAACTTCTTTCTTACTTCTTTCTTACTTCTTTCTTACTTCTTTCTTTCTTACTTCTTTCTTACTTCTTTCATACTTCTTTCTTCTTTCTTACTTCTTTCTTACTTCTTTCTTACTTCTTTCTAACTTCTTTCTTACTTCTTTCTTACTTCTTTCTTACTTCTTTCTTTCTCACTTCTTTCTTACTTCTTTCATACTTCTTTCTTCTTTCTTACTTCTTTCTTACTTCTTTCTAACTTCTTTCCTACTTCTTTCTTACTTCTTTCTTCATTCCTTCTTACTTCTTTCTTACTTCTTTCTTACTTCTTTCTTACTTCTTTCTTTCTTCTTTCTTCTTTCTTACTTCTTTCTTACTTCTTTCTTACTTCTTTCTTAATACTTTCTTTCTTCTTTCTTACTTCTTTCATACTTCTTTCTTACTTCTTTCTTACTTCTTTCTTCTTTCTTTCTTACTTCTCTCTTACTTCTTTCTTACTTTTTTCTTACTTCTTTCTTACTTCTTTCTTACTTCTTTCTAACTTCTTTTTTCTTCTTTCTTACCTCTTTCTTACTTCTTTCTTACTTCTTTCTTTCTTACTTCTTTCTTACTTCTTTCTTTCTTCTTTCTTCTTTCTTTCTTACTTCTTTCTTACTTCTTTCTTACTTCTTTCTTACTTCTTTCTTACTTCTTTCTTACTTCTTTCTTACTTCTTTCTAACTTCTTTCTTACTTCTTTCTTACTTCTTTCTTCATTCCTTCTTACTTCTTTCTTTCTTCTTTCTTACTTCTTTCTTACTTCTTTCTTTCTTCTTTCTTACTTCTTCCTTACTTCTTTCTAACTTCTTTTTTCTTCTTTCTTACTTCTTTCTTACTTCTTTCTTACTTCTTTCTTTCTTCTTTCTTTCTTACTTCTTTCTTACTTCTTTCTTACTTCTTTCATACTTCTTTCTTTCTTACTTCTTTCTTACTTCTTTCTTCTTTCTTTCTTACTTCTTTCTTACTTCTTTCTTACTTCTTTCTTACTTCTTTCTTTCTTCTTTCTTTCTTCTTTCTTACTTCTTTCTTACTTCTTTCTTAATTCTTTCTAACTTCTTTTTTCTTCTTTCTTACTTCTTTCTTACTTCTTTATTCTTTCTTTCTTTCTTCTTTCTTACTTTTTTCTTTCTTACTTATTTCTTACTTCTTTATTACTTCTTTCTAACCTCTTTCTTACTTATTTCTTACGTCTTTCTAACTTCTTTTTTCTTCTTTCAACTTCCTTCTTACTTCTTTCTTACTTTTTTCTTCTTTCTCTCTTACTTCTTTCTTACTTCTTTCTTACTTCTTTCTTTCTTCTTTCTTACTTCTTTCTTTCTTCTTTCTTACTTCTTTATTCATTCCTTCTTACTTCTTTCTTACTTCTTTCTTACTTCTTGCTTACTTCTTTCTTCTTTCTTCTTTCTTCCTTACTTCTTTCTTACTTCTTTCTTCTTTCTTTCTTACTTCTTTCTTACTTCTTTATTACTTCTTTCTTACTTCTTTCTTTCTTCTTTCTTACTTCTTTATTCATTCCTTCTTACTTCTTTCTTACTTCTTTCTTACTTCTTGCTTACTTCTTTCTTTCTTCTTTCTTCTTTCTTTCTTACTTCTTTCTTACTTCTTTCTTACTTCTTTCTTCCTTCTTTCTTTCTTCTTTCTTACTTCTTTCATACTTCTTTCTTACTTCTTTCATTCTTCTTTCTTACTTCTTTCTTACTTCTTTCTTACTTCTTTCTTCTTTCTTTCTTACTTCTTTCATACTTCTTTCTTACTTCTTTCTTACTTCTTTCTTCATTCCTTCTTACATCTTTCTTACATCTTTCTTACTTCTTTCTTACTTCTTTCTAACTTCTTTTTTCTTCTTTCTTACTTCTTTCTTACTTCTTTCTTACTTCTTTCTTACTTCTTTATTTCTTACTTCTTTCTTACTTCTTTCTTACTTCTTTCTTACTTATTTCTTACTTCTTTCTAACTTCTTTCTTACTTCATTCTTACTTCTTTCTAACTTCTTTCTTACTTCTTTCTTACTTCTTTCTTACTTCTTTCTTTCTTACTTCTTTCTTACTTCTTTCATACTTCTTTCTTCTTTCTTACTTCTTTCTTACTTCTTTCTAACTTCTTTCCTACTTCTTTCTTACTTCTTTCTTCATTCCTTCTTACTTCTTTCTTACTTCTTTCTTACTTCTTTCTTACTTCTTTCTTACTTCTTTCTTAATTCTTTCTTTCTTCTTTCTTTCTTCTTTCTTACTTCTTTCTTACTTCTTTCTTAATTCTTTCTAACTTCTTTTTTCTTCTTTCTTACTTCTTTCTTACTTCTTTCTTACTTCTTTATTCTTTCTGTCTTTCTTACTTTTTTCTTTCTTACTTCTTTCTTACTCTTTTATTACTTCTTTCTAACCTCTTTCTTACTTATTTCTTACTTCTTTCTAACTTATTTTTTCTTCTTTCAACTTCGTTCTTACTTCTTTCTTACTTTTTTCTTCTTTCTCTCTTACTTCTTTCTTACTTCTTTCTTACTTCTTTCTTTCTTCTTTCTTACTTCTTTATTCATTCCTTCTTACTTCTTCCTTACTTCTTTCTTACTTCTTTCTTCTTTCTTTCTTACTTCTTTCTTACTTCTTTCGTACTTCTTTCTTACTTCTTTCTTTCTTCTTTCTTACTTCTTTATTCATTCCTTCTTACTTCTTTCTTACTTCTTTCTTACTTCTTGCTTACTTCTTTCTTTCTTCTTTCTTCTTTCTTTCTTACTTCTTTCTTACTTCTTTCTTACTTCTTTCTTACTTCTTTCTTTCTTCTTTCTTACTTCTTTCATACTTCTTTCTTACTTCTTTCATTCTTCTTTCTTACTTCTTTCTTACTTCTTTCTTACTTCTTTCTTCTTTCTTTCTTACTTCTTTCATACTTCTTTCTTACTTCTTTCTTACTTCTTTCTTCATTCCTTCTTACATCTTTCTTACATCTTTCTTACTTCTTTCTTACTTCTTTCTAACTTCTTTTTTCTTCTTTCTTACTTCTTTCTTACTTCTTTCTTACTTCTTTCTTACTTCTTTATTTCTTACTTCTTTCTTACTTCTTTCTTACTTCTTTCTTACTTATTTCTTACTTATTTCTTACTTCTTTCTAACTTCTTTCTTACTTCATTCTTACTTCTTTCTAACTTCTTTCTTACTTCTTTCTTACTTCTTTCTTACTTCTTTCTTTCTTACTTCTTTCTTACTTCTTTCATACTTCTTTCTTCTTTCTTACTTCTTTCTTACTTCTTTCTAACTTCTTTCCTACTTCTTTCTTACTTCTTTCTTCATTCCTTCTTACTTCTTTCTTACTTCTTTCTTCTTTCTTTCTTACTTCTTTCTTACTTCTTTCTTACTTCTTTCTTACTTCTTTCTTACTTCTTTCATACTTCTTTCTTACTTCTTTCATTCTTCTTTCTTACTTCTTTCTTACTTCTTTCTTACTTCTTTCTTACTTCTTTCTTCTTTCTTTCTTACTTCTTTCTTACTTCTTTCTTACTTCTTTCTTACTTCTTTCTTACTTCTTTCTTCATTCCTTCTTACTTCTTTCTTACTTCTTTCTTACTTCTTTCTTACTTTCTTACTTCTTTCTAACTTCTTTTTTCTTCTTTCTTACTTCTTTCTTACTTCTTTCTTACTTCTTTCTTACTTCTTTATTTCTTACTTCTTTCTTACTTCTTTCTTACTTTATTCTTACTTCTTTCTTACTTATTTCTTACTTCTTTCTAACTTCTTTCTTACTTCATTCTTACTTCTTTCTAACTTCTTTCTTACTTCTTTCTTACTTCTTTCTTACTTCTTTATTTCTTACTTCTTTCTTACTTCTTTCATACTTCTTTCTTCTTTCTTACTTCTTTCTTACTTCTTTCTAACTTCTTTCCTACTTCTTTCTTACTTCTTTCTTCATTCCTTCTTACTTCTTTCTTACTTCTTTCTTACTTCTTTCTTCTTTCTTACTTCTTTCTTACTTCTTTCTTACTTCTTTCTTAATTCTTTCTTTCTTCTTTCTTACTTCTTTCATACTTCTTTCTTACTTCTTTCTTACTTCTTTCTTCTTTCTTTCTTACTTCTCTCTTACTTCTTTCTTATTTCTTTCTTACTTCTTTCTTACTTATTTCTTACTTCTTTCTAACTTCTTTTTTCTTCTTTCAACTTCGTTCTTACATCTTTCTTACTTTTTTCTTCTTTCTCTCTTACTTCTTTCTTACTTCTTTCTTACTTCTTTCTTTCTTCTTTCTTACTTCTTTCTTTCTTCTTTCTTACTTCTTCCTTACTTCTTTCTAACTTCTTTTTTCTTCTTTCTTACTTCTTTCTTACTTCTTTCTTACTTTTTTCGTTCTTCTTTCTTTCTTACTTCTTTCTTACTTCTTTATTACTTCTTTCTTACTTCTTTCTTTCTTCTTTCTTACTTCTTTATTCATTCCTTCTTACTTCTTTCTTACTTCTTTCTTACTTCTTGCTTACTTCTTTCTTTCTTCTTTCTTCTTTCTTTCTTACTTCTTTCTTACTTCTTTCTTACTTCTTTCTTACTTCTTTCTTTCTTCTTTCTTACTTCTTTCATACTTCTTTCTTACTTCTTTCATTCTTCTTTCTTAATTCTTTCTTACTTCTTTCTTACTTCTTTCTTACTTCTCTCTTCTTTCTTTCTTACTTCTTTCTTACTTCTTTCTTACTTCTTTCTTAATTCTTTCTTACTTCTTTCTTCATTCCTTCTTACTTCTTTCTTACTTCTTTCTTACTTCTTTCTTACTTTTTTCTAACTTCTTTTTTCTTCTTTCTTACTTCTTTCTTACTTCTTTCTTACTTCTTTCTTACTTCTTTATTTCTTACTTCTTTCTTACTTCTTTCTTACTTCTTTCTTACTTCTTTCTTACTTCTTTCTAACTTCTTTCTAACTTCTTTCTTACTTCATTCTTACTTCTTTCTAACTTCTTTCTTACTTCTTTCTTACTTCTTTCTTTCTTACTTCTTTCTTACTTCTTTCTTACTTCTTTCATACTTCTTTCTTCTTTCTTACTTCTTTCTTACTTCTTTCTAACTTCTTTCCTAATTCTTTCTTACTTCTTTCTTCATTCCTTCTTACTTCTTTCTTACTTCTTTCTTCTTTCTTTCTTACTTCTTTCTTACTTCTTTCTTACTTCTTTCTTTCTTCTTTCTTACTTCTTTCTTACTTCTTTCTTACTTCTTTCTTTCTTACTTCTTTCTTACTTCTTTCTTACTTCTTTCTTACTTCTTTCTTCATTCCTTCTTACTTCTTTCTTACTTCTTTCTTACTTCTTTCTTACTTCTTTCTTACTTCTTTCTAACTTCTTTTTTCTTCTTTCTTACTTCTTTCTTACTTCTTTCTTACTTCTTTCTTACTTCTTTCTTACTTCTTTCTTACTTCTTTCTTCATTCCTTCTTACTTCTTTCTTACTTCTTTCTTACTTCTTTCTTACTTCTTTCTTACTTCTTTCTAACTTCTTTTTTCTTCTTTCTTACTTCTTTCTTACTTCTTTCTTACTTCTTTCTTACTTATTTCTTACTTATTTCTTACTTCTTTCTAACTTCTTTCTTACTTCATTCTTACTTCTTTCTAACTTCTTTCTTACTTCTTTCTTACTTCTTTCTTACTTCTTTCTTTCTTACTTCTTTCTTACTTCTTTCATACTTCTTTCTTCTTTCTTACTTATTTCTTTCTTCTTTCTAACTTCTTTCTTACTTCTTTCTTACTTCTTTCTTACTTCTTTCTTTCTTACTTATTTCTTACTTCTTTCATACTTCTTTCTTCTTTCTTACTTCTTTCTTACTTCTTTCTAACTTCTTTCCTACTTCTTTCTTACTTCTTTCTTCATTCCTTCTTACTTCTTTCTTACTTCTTTCTTACTTCTTTCTTACTTCTTTCTTTCTTCTTTCTTCTTTCTTACTTCTTTCTTACTTCTTTCTTACTTCTTTCTTAATACTTTCTTTCTTCTTTCTTACTTCTTTCATACTTCTTTCTTAATTCTTTCTTACTTCTTTCTTCTTTCTTTCTTACTGCTCTCTTACTTCTTTCTTACTTTTTTCTTACTTCTTTCTTACTTCTTTCTTACTTCTTTCTAACTTTTTTTTCTTCTTTCTTACCTCTTTCTTACTTCTTTCTTACTTCTTTCTTTCTTACTTCTTTCTTACTTCTTTCTTTCTTCTTTCTTCTTTCTTTCTTACTTCTTTCTTACTTCTTTCTTACTTCTTTCTTACTTCTTTCTTACTTCTTTCTTACTTCTTTCTTACTTCTTTCTAACTTCTTTCTTACTTCTTTCTTACTTCTTTCTTCATTCCTTCTTACTTCTTTCTTTCTTCTTTCTTACTTCTTTCTTTCTTCTTTCTTACTTCTTTCTTACTTCTTTCTTTCTTACTTCTTTCTTACTTCTTTCATACTTCTTTCTTTCTTCTTCCTTACTTCTTTCTTCTTTCTTTCTTATATCTTTCTTACTTCTTTCTTACTTCTTTCTTACTTCTTTATTACTTCTTTCTTCATTCCTTCTTATTTCTTTCTTTCTTCGTTCTTACTTCTTTCTTACTTTTTTCTTCATTCCTTCTTACTTCTTTCAAACTTCTTTCTTCTTTCTTACTTCTTTCTTACTTCTTTCTTTCTTACTTCTTTCTTACTTCTTTCTTCTTTCTTTCTTACTTCTTTCTTACTTCTTTTTAACTTTTCTTACTTCTTTCTTACTTCTTTCATACTTCTTTCTTACTTCTTTCTTAATTCTTTCTTCTTTCTTTCTTACATCTTTCTTACTTCTTTCTTACTTCTTTCTTTCTTCTTTTTTCTTCTTTCTTACTTCTTTCTTACTTCTTTCTTACTTCTTTATTCTTTCTTTCTTTCTTCTTTCTTACTTTTTTCTTTCTTACTTCTTTCTTACTGCTTTATTACTTCTTTCTAACCTCTTTCTTACTTATTTCTTACGTCTTTCTAACTTCTTTTTTCTTCTTTCAACTTCCTTCTTACTTCTTTCTTACTTTTTTCTTCTTTCTCTCTTACGTCATTCTTACTTCTTTCTTACTTCTTTCTTTCCTCTTTCTTACTTCTTTCTTTCTTCTTTCTTACTTCTTTATTCATTCCTTCTTACTTCTTTCTTACTTCTTTCTTACTTCTTTCTTACTTCTTTCTTCTTTCTTCTTTCTTTCTTACTTCTTTCTTACTTCTTTCTTACTTCTTTCTTTCTTCTTTCTTACTACTTTCATACTTCTTTCTTACTTCTTTCATTCTTCTTTCTTACTTCTTTCTTACTTCTTTCTTACTTCTTTCTTACTTCTTTCTTCTTTCTTTCTTACTTCTTTCTTACTTCTTTCTTACTTCTTTCTTACTTATTTCTTTCTTCTTTCTAACTTCTTTCTTACTTCATTCTTACTTCTTTCTAACTTCTTTCTTACTTCTTTCTTACTTCTTTCTTACTTCTTTCTTTCTTACTTCTTTCTTACTTCTTTCATACTTCTTTCTTCTTTCTTACTTCTTTCTTACTTCTTTCTTACTTCTTTCTAACTTCTTTCTTACTTCTTTCTTACTTCTTTCTTACTTCTTTCTTTCTTACTTCTTTCTTACTTCTTTCATACTTCTTTCTTCTTTCTTACTTCTTTCTTACTTCTTTCTAACTTCTTTCCTACTTCTTTCTTACTTCTTTCTTCATTCCTTCTTACTTCTTTCTTACTTCTTTCTTACTTCTTTCTTACTTCTTTCTTTCTTCTTGCTTACCTCTTTCTTTCTTCTTTCTTACTTCTTTCTTACTTCTTTCTTCATTCCTTCTTACTTCTTTCTTACTTCTTTCTTCCTTCTTTCTTACTTCTTTCTTACTTCTTTCTTCTTTCTTTCTTTCTTCTTTCTTTCTTCTTTCTTACTTCCATCTTACTTCTTTCTTACTTCTTTCTAACTTCTTTTTTCTTCTTTCTTACTTCTTTCTTACTTCTTTCTTACTTCTTTCTTTCTTCTTTCTTACTTCTTTCTTTCTTCTTTCTTACTTCTTTCTTACTTCTTTCTTTCTTACTTCTTTCTTACTTCTTTCTTACTTCTTTCTTACTTATTTCTTACTTCTTTCTAACTTCTTTCTTACTTCTTTCTAACTTCTTTCTTACTTCTTTCTTACTTCTTTCTTCTTTCTTTCTTACTTCTCTCTTACTTCTTTCTTACTTCTTTCTTACTTCTTTCTTACTTATTTCTTACTTCTTTCTAACTTCTTTTTTCTTCTTTCAACTTCGTTCTTACTTCTTTCTTACTTTTTTCTTCTTTCTCTCTTACTTCTTTCTTACTTCTTTCTTACTTCTTTCTTTCTTCTTTCTTACTTCTTTCTTTCTTCTTTCTTACTTCTTTATTCATTCCTTCTTACTTCATTCTTACTTCTTTCTTACTTCTTGCTTACTTCTTTCTTTCTTCTTTCTTCTTTCTTTCTTACTTCTTTCTTACTTCTTTCTTACTTCTTTCTTACTTCTTTCTTTCTTCTTTCTTACTTCTTTCATACTTCTTTCTTACTTCTTTCATTCTTCTTTCTTACTTCTTTCTTACTTCTTTCTTACTTCTTTCTTACTTCTCTCTTCTTTCTTTCTTACTTCTTTCTTACTTCTTTCTTACTTCTTTCTTAATTCTTTCTTACTTCTTTCTTCTTTCCTTCTTACTTCTTTCTTACTTCTTTCTTACTTCTTTCTAACTGCTTTTTTCTTCTTTCTTACTTCTTTCTTACTTCTTTCTTACTTCTTTCTTACTTCTTTATTTCTTTCTTCTTTCTTACTTCTTTCTTACTTCTTTCTAACTTCTTTCCTACTTCTTTCTTACTTCTTTCTTCATTCCTTCTTACTTCTTTCTTACTTCTTTCTTCTTTCTTTCTTACTTCTTTCTTACTTCTTTCTTACTACTTTCTTACTTCTTTCTTACTTCTTTCATACTTCTTTCTTACTTCTTTCATTCTTCTTTCTTACTTCTTTCTTACTTCTTTCTTACTTCTTTCTTACTTCTTTCTTCTTTCTTTCTTACTTCTTTCTTACTTCTTTCTTACTTCTTTCTTACTTCTTTCTTCATTCATTCTTACTTCTTTCTTACTTCTTTCTAACTTCTTTCTTACTTCTTTCTTACTTCTTTCTTACTTCTTTCTTCATTCCTTCTTACTTCTTTCTTACTTCTTTCTTTCTTCTTTCTTTCTTCTTTCTTACTTCTTTCTTACTTCTTTATTACTTCTTTCTTCATTCCTTCTTACTTCTTTCTTTCTTCTTTCTTACTTCTTTCTTACTTCTTTCTTCATTCCTTCTTCTTTCAAACTTCTTTCTTCTTTCTTACTTCTTTCTTACTTCTTTCTTTCTTACTTCTTTCTTACTTCTTTCTTCTTTCTTTCTTACTTCTTTCTAACTTCTTTTTAACTTTTCTTACTTCTTTCTTACTTCTTTCATACTTCTTTCTTACTTCTTTCTTAATTCTTTCTTCTTTCTTTCTTACATCTTTCTTACTTCTTTCTTACTTCTTTCTTTCTTCTTTTTTCTTCTTTCTTACTTCTTTCTTACTTCTTTCTTACTTCTTTATTCTTTCTTTCTTTCTTCTTTCTTACTTTTTTCTTTCTTACTTCTTTCTTACTGCTTTATTACTTCTTTCTAACCTCTTTCTTACTTATTTCTTACGTCTTTCTAACTTCTTTTTTCTTCTTTCAACTTCCTTCTTACTTCTTTCTTACTTTTTTCTTCTTTCTCTCTTACTTCATTCTTACTTCTTTCTTACTTCTTTCTTTCTTCTTTCTTACTTCTTTCTTTCTTCTTTCTTACTTCTTTATTCATTCCTTCTTACTTCTTTCTTACTTCTTTCTTACTTCTTTCTTACTTCTTTCTTCTTTCTTCTTTCTTTCTTACTTCTTTCTTACTTCTTTCTTACTTCTTTCTTACTTCTTTCTTTCTTCTTTCTTACTACTTTCATACTTCTTTCTTACTTCTTTCATTCTTCTTTCTTACTTCTTTCTTACTTCTTTCTTACTTCTTTCTTACTTCTTTCTTCTTTCTTTCTTACTTCTTTCTTACTTCTTTCTTACTTCTTTCTTACTTATTTCTTTCTTCTTTCTAACTTCTTTCTTACTTCATTCTTACTTCTTTCTAACTTCTTTCTTACTTCTTTCTTACTTCTTTCTTACTTCTTTCTTTCTTACTTCTTTCTTACTTCTTTCATACTTCTTTCTTCTTTCTTACTTCTTTCTTACTTCTTTCTTACTTCTTTCTAACTTCTTTCTTACTTCTTTCTTACTTCTTTCTTACTTCTTTCTTTCTCACTTCTTTCTTACTTCTTTCATACTTCTTTCTTCTTTCTTACTTCTTTCTTACTTCTTTCTTACTTCTTTCTTACTTCTTTCTTACTTCTTTCTTCTTTCTTCTTTCTTTCTTACTTCTTTCTTACTTCTTTCTTACTTCTTTCTTTCTTCTTTCTTACTACTTTCATACTTCTTTCTTACTTCTTTCATTCTTCTTTCTTACTTCTTTCTTACTTCTTTCTTACTTCTTTCTTACTTCTTTCTTCTTTCTTTCTTACTTCTTTCTTACTTCTTTCTTACTTCTTTCTTACTTATTTCTTTCTTCTTTCTAACTTCTTTCTTACTTCATTCTTACTTCTTTCTAACTTCTTTCTTACTTCTTTCTTACTTCTTTCTTACTTCTTTCTTTCTTACTTCTTTCTTACTTCTTTCATACTTCTTTCTTCTTTCTTACTTCTTTCTTACTTCTTTCTTACTTCTTTCTAACTTCTTTCTTACTTCTTTCTTACTTCTTTCTTACTTCTTTCTTTCTTACTTCTTTCTTACTTCTTTCATACTTCTTTCTTCTTTCTTACTTCTTTCTTACTTCTTTCTAACTTCTTTCCTACTTCTTTCTTACTTCTTTCTTCATTCCTTCTTACTTCTTTCTTACTGCTTTCTTACTTCTTTCTTACTTCTTTCTTTCTTCTTGCTTACCTCTTTCTTTCTTCTTTCTTACTTCTTTCTTACTTCTTTCTTCATTCCTTCTTACTTCTTTCTTACTTCTTTCTTCCTTCTTTCTTACTTCTTTCTTACTTCTTTCTTCTTTCTTTCTTTCTTCTTTCTTTCTTCTTTCTTACTTCCATCTTACTTCTTTCTTACTTCTTTCTAACTTCTTTTTTCTTCTTTCTTACTTCTTTCTTACTTCTTTCTTACTTCTTTCTTTCTTCTTTCTTACTTCTTTCTTTCTTCTTTCTTACTTCTTTCTTACTTCTTTCTTTCTTACTTCTTTCTTACTTCTTTCTTACTTCTTTCTTACTTATTTCTTACTTCTTTCTAACTTCTTTCTTACTTCTTTCTTACTTCTTTCTAACTTCTTTCTTACTTCTTTCTTACTTCTTTCTTCTTTCTTTCTTACTTCTCTCTTACTTCTTTCTTACTTCTTTCTTACTTCTTTCTTACTTATTTCTTACTTCTTTCTAACTTCTTTTTTCTTCTTTCAACTTCGTTCTTACTTCTTTCTTACTTTTTTCTTCTTTCTCTCTTACTTCTTTCTTACTTCTTTCTTACTTCTTTCTTTCTTCTTTCTTACTTCTTTCTTTCTTCTTTCTTACTTCTTCCTTACTACTTTCTTACTTCTTTCTTCTTTCTTTCTTACTTCTTTCTTACTTCTTTATTACTTCTTTCTTACTTCTTTCTTTCTTCTTTCTTACTTCTTTATTCATTCCTTCTTACTTCTTTCTTACTTCTTTCTTACTTCTTGCTTACTTCTTTCTTTCTTCTTTCTTCTTTCTTTCTTACTTCTTTCTTACTTCTTTCTTACTTCTTTCTTACTTCTTTCTTTCTTCTTTCTTACTTCTTTCATACTTCTTTCTTACTTCTTTCATTCTTCTTTCTTACTTCTTTCTTACTTCTTTCTTACTTCTTTCTTACTTCTCTCTTCTTTCTTTCTTACTTCTTTCTTACTTCTTTCTTACTTCTTTCTTAATTCTTTCTTACTTCTTTCTTCTTTCCTTCTTACTTCTTTCTTACTTCTTTCTTACTTCTTTCTAACTGCTTTTTTCTTCTTTCTTACTTCTTTCTTACTTCTTTCTTACTTCTTTCTTACTTCTTTATTTCTTTCTTCTTTCTTACTTCTTTCTTACTTCTTTCTAACTTCTTTCCTACTTCTTTCTTACTTCTTTCTTCATTCCTTCTTACTTCTTTCTTACTTCTTTCTTCTTTCTTTCTTACTTCTTTCTTACTTCTTTCTTACTTCTTTCTTACTTCTTTCTTACTTCTTTCTTACTTCTTTCATACTTCTTTCTTACTTCTTTCATTCTTCTTTCTTACTTCTTTCTTACTTCTTTCTTACTTCTTTCTTACTTCTTTCTTCTTTCTTTCTTACTTCTTTCTTACTTCTTTCTTACTTCTTTCTTACTTCTTTCTTCATTCCTTCTTACTTCTTTCTTACTTCTTTCTAACTTCTTTCTTACTTCTTTCTTACTTCTTTCTTACTTCTTTCTTCATTCCTTCTTACTTCTTTCTTACTTCTTTCTTTCTTCTTTCTTTCTTCTTTCTTACTTCTTTCTTACTTCTTTATTACTTCTTTCTTCATTCCTTCTTACTTCTTTCTTTCTTCTTTCTTACTTCTTTCTTACTTATTTCTTTCTTCTTTCTAACTTCTTTCTTACTTCTTTCTTCTTTCTTACTTCTTTCTTACTTCTTTCTTTCTTACTTCTTTCTTACTTCTTTCTTCTTTCTTTCTTACTTCTTTCTTACTTCTTTTTAACTTTTCTTACTTCTTTCTTACTTCTTTCATACTTCTTTCTTACTTCTTTCTTAATTCTTTCTTCTTTCTTTCTTACATCTTTCTTACTTCTTTCTTACTTCTTTCTTTCTTCTTTTTTCTTCTTTCTTACTTCTTTCTTACTTCTTTCTTACTTCTTTATTCTTTCTTTCTTTCTTCTTTCTTACTTTTTTCTTTCTTACTTCTTTCTTACTGCTTTATTACTTCTTTCTAACCTCTTTCTTATTTCTTACGTCTTTCTAACTTCTTTTTTCTTCTTTCAACTTCCTTCTTACTTCTTTCTTACTTTTTTCTTCTTTCTCTCTTACTTCATTCTTACTTCTTTCTTACTTCTTTCTTTCTTCTTTCTTACTTCTTTCTTTCTTCTTTCTTACTTCTTTATTCATTCCTTCTTACTTCTTTCTTACTTCTTTCTTACTTCTTTCTTACTTCTTTCTTCTTTCTTCTTTCTTTCTTACTTCTTTCTTACTTCTTTCTTACTTCTTTCTTACTTCTTTCTTTCTTCTTTCTTACTACTTTCATACTTCTTTCTTACTTCTTTCATTCTTCTTTCTTAATTCTTTCTTACTTCTTTCTTACTTCTTTCTTACTTCTTTGTTACTTCTTTCTTCTTTCTTTCTTACTTCTTTCTTACTTCTTTCTTACTTCTTTCTTACTTATTTCTTTCTTCTTTCTAACTTCTTTCTTACTTCATTCTTACTTCTTTCTAACTTCTTTCTTACTTCTTTCTTACTTCTTTCTTACTTCTTTCTTTCTTACTTCTTTCTTACTTCTTTCATACTTCTTTCTTCTTTCTTACTTCTTTCTTACTTCTTTCTTACTTCTTTCTAACTTCTTTCTTACTTCTTTCTTACTTCTTTCTTACTTCTTTCTTTCTCACTTCTTTCTTACTTCTTTCATACTTCTTTCTTCTTTCTTACTTCTTTCTTACTTCTTTCTAACTTCTTTCCTACTTCTTTCTTACTTCTTTCTTCATTCCTTCTTACTTCTTTCTTACTTCTTTCTTACTTCTTTCTTACTTCTTTCTTTCTTCTTTCTTCTTTCTTACTTCTTTCTTACTTCTTTCTTACTTCTTTCTTAATACTTTCTTTCTTCTTTCTTACTTCTTTCATACTTCTTTCTTACTTCTTTCTTACTTCTTTCTTCTTTCTTTCTTACTTCTCTCTTACTTCTTTCTTACTTTTTTCTTACTTCTTTCTTACTTCTTTCTTACTTCTTTCTAACTTCTTTTTTCTTCTTTCTTACCTCTTTCTTACTTCTTTCTTACTTCTTTCTTTCTTACTTCTTTCTTACTTCTTTCTTTCTTCTTTCTTCTTTCTTTCTTACTTCTTTCTTACTTCTTTCTTACTTCTTTCTTACTTCTTTCTTACTTCTTTCTTACTTCTTTCTTACTTCTTTCTAACTTCTTTCTTACTTCTTTCTTACTTCTTTCTTCATTCCTTCTTACTTCTTTCTTTCTTCTTTCTTACTTCTTTCTTACTTCTTTCTTTCTTCTTTCTTACTTCTTCCTTACTTCTTTCTAACTTCTTTTTTCTTCTTTCTTACTTCTTTCTTACTTCTTTCTTACTTCTTTCTTTCTTCTTTCTTTCTTACTTCTTTCTTACTTCTTTCTTCTTTCTTTCTTATATCTTTCTTACTTCTTTCTTACTTCTTTCTTACTTCTTTCTTACTTCTTTATTACTTCTTTCTTCATTCCTTCTTACTTCTTTCTTACTTCTTTCTTACTTCTTTCTTACTTCTTTCTTCATTCCTTCTTACTTCTTTCAAACTTCTTTCTTCTTTCTTACTTCTTTCTTACTTCTTTCTTTCTTACTTCTTTCTTAATTCTTTCTTCTTTCTTTCTTACTTCTTTCTTACTTCTTTCTTACTTCTTTCTTACTTCTTTCTTTCTTCTTTCTTTCTTCTTTCTTACTTCTTTCTTACTTCTTTCTTAATTCTTTCTAACTTCTTTTTTCTTATTTCTTACTTCTTTCTTACTTCTTTCTTACTTCTTTATTCTTTCTTTCTTTCTTCTTTCTTACTTTTTTCTTTCTTACTTATTTCTTACTTCTTTATTACTTCTTTCTAACCTCTTTCTTACTTATTTCTTACGTCTTTCTAACTTCTTTTTTCTTCTTTCAACTTCCTTCTTACTTCTTTCTTACTTTTTTCTTCTTTCTCTCTTACTTCTTTCTTACTTCTTTCTTACTTCTTTCTTTCTTCTTTCTTACTTCTTTCTTTCTTCTTTCTTACTTCTTTATTCATTCCTTCTTACTTCTTTCTTACTTCTTTCTTACTTCTTGCTTACTTCTTTCTTCTTTCTTCTTTCTTCCTTACTTCTTTCTTACTTCTTTCTTCTTTCTTTCTTACTTCTTTCTTACTTCTTTATTACTTCTTTCTTACTTCTTTCTTACTTCTTTAATCATTCCTTCTTACTTCTTTCTTACTTCTTTCTTACTTCTTGCTTACTTCTTTCTTTCTTCTTTCTTCTTTCTTTCTTACTTCTTTCTTACTTCTTTCTTACTTCTTTCTTCCTTCTTTCTTTCTTCTTTCTTACTTCTTTCATACTTCTTTCTTACTTCTTTCATTCTTCTTTCTTACTTCTTTCTTACTTCTTTCTTACTTCTTTCTTCTTTCTTTCTTACTTCTTTCATACTTCTTTCTTACTTCTTTCTTACTTCTTTCTTCATTCCTTCTTACATCTTTCTTACATCTTTCTTACTTCTTTCTTACTTCTTTCTAACTTCTTTTTTCTTCTTTCTTACTTCTTTCTTACTTCTTTCTTACTTCTTTCTTACTTCTTTCTTCTTTCTTTCTTACTTCTTTCTTACTTCTTTCTTACTTCTTTCTAACTTCTTTCTTACGTCTTTCTTACTTCTTGCTTACTTCTTTCTTTCTTCTTTCTTACTTCTTTCTTTCTTCTTTCTTACTTCTTTCTTACTTCTTTCTTCATTCCTTCTTACTTCTTTCTTACTTCTTTCTTACTTCTTTCTTACTTCTTTCTTACTTCTTTCTTAATTCTTTCTTTCTTCTTTCTTTCTTCTTTCTTACTTCTTTCTTACTTCTTTCTTAATTCTTTCTAACTTCTTTTTTCTTCTTTCTTACTTCTTTCTTACTTCTTTCTTACTTCTTTCTTACTTCTTTATTCTTTCTGTCTTTCTTACTTTTTTCTTTCTTACTTCTTTCTTACTCTTTTATTACTTCTTTCTAACCTCTTTCTTACTTATTTCTTACTTCTTTCTAACTTATTTTTTCTTCTTTCAACTTCGTTCTTACTTCTTTCTTACTTTTTTCTTCTTTCTCTCTTACTTCTTTCTTACTTCTTTCTTACTTCTTTCTTTCTTCTTTCTTACTTCTTTATTCATTCCTTCTTACTTCTTCCTTACTTCTTTCTTACTTCTTTCTTCTTTCTTTCTTACTTCTTTCTTACTTCTTTCTTACTTCTTTCTTACTTCTTTCTTTCTTCTTTCTTACTTCTTTATTCATTCCTTCTTACTTCTTTCTTACTTCTTTCTTACTTCTTGCTTACTTCTTTCTTTCTTCTTTCTTCTTTCTTTCTTACTTCTTTCTTACTTCTTTCTTACTTCTTTCTTACTTCTTTCTTTCTTCTTTCTTACTTCTTTCATACTTCTTTCTTACTTCTTTCATTCTTCTTTCTTACTTCTTTCTTACTTCTTTCTTACTTCTTTCTTCTTTCTTTCTTACTTCTTTCATACTTCTTTCTTACTTCTTTCTTACTTCTTTCTTCATTCCTTCTTACATCTTTCTTACATCTTTCTTACTTCTTTCTTACTTCTTTCTAACTTCTTTTTTCTTCTTTCTTACTTCTTTCTTACTTCTTTCTTACTTCTTTCTTACTTCTTTATTTCTTACTTCTTTCTTACTTCTTTCTTACTTCTTTCTTACTTATTTCTTACTTATTTCTTACTTCTTTCTAACTTCTTTCTTACTTCATTCTTACTTCTTTCTAACTTCTTTCTTACTTCTTTCTTACTTCTTTCTTACTTCTTTCTTTCTTACTTCTTTCTTACTTCTTTCATACTTCTTTCTTCTTTCTTACTTCTTTCTTACTTCTTTCTAACTTCTTTCCTACTTCTTTCTTACTTCTTTCTTCATTCCTTCTTACTTCTTTCTTACTTCTTTCTTCTTTCTTTCTTACTTCTTTCTTACTTCTTTCTTACTTCTTTCTTACTTCTTTCTTACTTCTTTCATACTTCTTTCTTACTTCTTTCATTCTTCTTTCTTACTTCTTTCTTACTTCTTTCTTACTTCTTTCTTACTTCTTTCTTCTTTCTTTCTTACTTCTTTCTTACTTCTTTCTTACTTCTTTCTTACTTCTTTCTTACTTCTTTCTTCATTCCTTCTTACTTCTTTCTTACTTCTTTCTTACTTCTTTCTTACTTTCTTACTTCTTTCTAACTTCTTTTTTCTTCTTTCTTACTTCTTTCTTACTTCTTTCTTACTTCTTTATTTCTTACTTCTTTCTTACTTCTTTCTTACTTTATTCTTACTTCTTTCTTACTTATTTCTTACTTCTTTCTAACTTCTTTCTTACTTCATTCTTACTTCTTTCTAACTTCTTTCTTACTTCTTTCTTACTTCTTTCTTACTTCTTTCTTTCTTACTTCTTTCTTACTTCTTTCATACTTCTTTCTTCTTTCTTACTTCTTTCTTACTTCTTTCTAACTTCTTTCCTACTTCTTTCTTACTTCTTTCTTCATTCCTTCTTACTTCTTTCTTACTTCTTTCTTACTTCTTTCTTACTTCTTTCTTTCTTCTTTCTTCTTTCTTACTTCTTTCTTACTTCTTTCTTACTTCTTTCTTAATTCTTTCTTTCTTCTTTCTTACTTCTTTCATACTTCTTTCTTACTTCTTTCTTACTTCTTTCTTCTTTCTTTCTTACTTCTCTCTTACTTCTTTCTTATTTCTTTCTTACTTCTTTCTTACTTATTTCTTACTTCTTTCTAACTTCTTTTTTCTTCTTTCAACTTCGTTCTTACTTCTTTCTTACTTTTTTCTTCTTTCTCTCTTACTTCTTTCTTACTTCTTTCTTACTTCTTTCTTTCTTCTTTCTTACTTCTTTCTTTCTTCTTTCTTACTTCTTCCTTACTTCTTTCTAACTTCTTTTTTCTTCTTTCTTACTTCTTTCTTACTTCTTTCTTACTTTTTTCGTTCTTCTTTCTTTCTTACTTCTTTCTTACTTCTTTATTACTTCTTTCTTACTTCTTTCTTTCTTCTTTCTTACTTCTTTATTCATTCCTTCTTACTTCTTTCTTACTTCTTTCTTACTTCTTGCTTACTTCTTTCTTTCTTCTTTCTTCTTTCTTTCTTACTTCTTTCTTACTTCTTTCTTACTTCTTTCTTACTTCTTTCTTTCTTCTTTCTTACTTCTTTCATACTTCTTTCTTACTTCTTTCATTCTTCTTTCTTAATTCTTTCTTACTTCTTTCTTAATTCTTTCTTACTTCTTTCTTCATTCCTTCTTACTTCTTTCTTACTTCTTTCTTACTTCTTTCTTACTTCTTTCTAACTTCTTTTTTCTTCTTTCTTACTTCTTTCTTACTTCTTTCTTACTTCTTTATTTCTTACTTCTTTCTTACTTCTTTCTTACTTCTTTCTTACTTCTTTCTTACTTCTTTCTAACTTCTTTCTAACTTCTTTCTTACTTCATTCTTACTTCTTTCTAACTTCTTTCTTACTTCTTTCTTACTTCTTTCTTTCTTACTTCTTTCTTACTTCTTTCTTACTTCTTTCATACTTCTTTCTTCTTTCTTACTTCTTTCTTACTTCTTTCTAACTTCTTTCCTACTTCTTTCTTACTTCTTTCTTTCTTACTTCTTTCTTACTTCTTTCTTACTTCTTTCATACTTCTTTCTTCTTTCTTACTTCTTTCTTACTTCTTTCTAACTTCTTTCCTACTTCTTTCTTACTTCTTTCTTCATTCCTTCTTACTTCTTTCTTACTTCTTTCTTCTTTCTTTCTTACTTCTTTCTTACTTCTTTCTTACTTCTTTCTTTCTTCTTTCTTACTTCTTTCTTACTTCTTTCTTTCTTACTTCTTTCTTACTTCTTTCTTACTTCTTTCTTACTTCTTTCTAACTTCTTTTTTCTTCTTTCTTACTTCTTTCTTACTTCTTTCTTACTTCTTTCTTACTTCTTTATTTCTTACTTCTTTCTTACTTCTTTCTTACTTCTTTCTTACTTATTTCTTTCTTCTTTCTAACTTCTTTCTTACTTCATTCTTACTTCTTTCTAACTTCTTTCTTACTTCTTTCTTACTTCTTTCTTACTTCTTTCTTTCTTACTTCTTTCTTACTTCTTTCATACTTCTTTCTTCTTTCTTACTTCTTTCTTACTTCTTTCTAACTTCTTTCCTACTTCTTTCTTACTTCTTTCTTCATTCCTTCTTACTTCTTTCTTACTTCTTTCTTACTTCTTTCTTACTTCTTTCTTTCTTCTTTCTTCTTTCTTACTTCTTTCTTACTTCTTTCTTACTTCTTTCTTAATACTTTCTTTCTTCTTTCTTACTTCTTTCATACTTCTTTCTTAATTCTTTATTACTTCTTTCTTCTTTCTTTCTTACTTCTCTCTTACTTCTTTCTTACTTTTTTCTTACTTCTTTCTTACTTCTTTCTAACTTCTTTTTTCTTCTTTCTTACCTCTTTCTTACTTCTTTCTTACTTCTTTCTTTCTTACTTCTTTCTTACTTCTTTCTTTCTTCTTTCTTCTTTCTTTCTTACTTCTTTCTTACTTCTTTCTTACTTCTTTCTTACTTCTTTCTTACTTCTTTCTTACTTCTTTCTAACTTCTTTCTTACTTCTTTCTTACTTCTTTCTTCATTCCTTCTTACTTCTTTCTTTCTTCTTTCTTATTTCTTTCTTACTTCTTTCTTTTTTCTTTCTTACTTCTTTCTTCTTTCTTACTCCTTTCTTACTTCTTTCTTTCTTCTTTCTTACTTCTTTCTTTCTTCTTTCTTACTTCTTTCTTACTTCTTTCTTTCTTACTTCTTTCTTACTTCTTTCATACTTCTTTCTTTCTTCTTCCTTACTTCTTTCTTCTTTCTTTCTTATATCTTTCTTACTTCTTTCTTACTTCTTTCTTACTTCTTTATTACTTCTTTCTTCATTCCTTCTTATTTCTTTCTTTCTTCGTTCTTACTTCTTTCTTACTTTTTTCTTCATTCCTTCTTACTTCTTTCAAACTTCTTTCTTCTTTCTTACTTCTTTCTTACTTCTTTCTTTCTTACTTCTTTCTTACTTCTTTCTTCTTTCTTTCTTACTTCTTTCTTACTTCTTTTTAACTTTTCTTACTTCTTTCTTACTTCTTTCATACTTCTTTCTTACTTCTTTCTTAATTCTTTCTTCTTTCTTTCTTACATCTTTCTTACTTCTTTCTTACTTCTTTCTTTCTTCTTTTTTCTTCTTTCTTACTTCTTTCTTACTTCTTTCTTACTTCTTTATTCTTTCTTTCTTTCTTCTTTCTTACTTTTTTCTTTCTTACTTCTTTCTTACTGCTTTATTACTTCTTTCTAACCTCTTTCTTACTTATTTCTTACGTCTTTCTAACTTCTTTTTTCTTCTTTCAACTTCCTTCTTACTTCTTTCTTACTTTTTTCTTCTTTCTCTCTTACGTCATTCTTACTTCTTTCTTACTTCTTTCTTTCTTCTTTCTTACTTCTTTCTTTCTTCTTTCTTACTTCTTTATTCATTCCTTCTTACTTCTTTCTTACTTCTTTCTTACTTCTTTCTTACTTCTTTCTTCTTTCTTCTTTCTTTCTTACTTCTTTCTTACTTCTTTCTTACTTCTTTCTTTCTTCTTTCTTACTACTTTCATACTTCTTTCTTACTTCTTTCATTCTTCTTTCTTACTTCTTTCTTACTTCTTTCTTACTTCTTTCTTACTTCTTTCTTCTTTCTTTCTTACTTCTTTCTTACTTCTTTCTTACTTCTTTCTTAATTATTTCTTTCTTCTTTCTAACTTCTTTCTTACTTCATTCTTACTTCTTTCTAACTTCTTTCTTACTTCTTTCTTACTTCTTTCTTACTTCTTTCTTTCTTACTTCTTTCTTACTTCTTTCATACTTCTTTCTTCTTTCTTACTTCTTTCTTACTTCTTTCTTACTTCTTTCTAACTTCTTTCTTACTTCTTTCTTACTTCTTTCTTACTTCTTTCTTTCTTACTTCTTTCTTACTTCTTTCATACTTCTTTCTTCTTTCTTACTTCTTTCTTACTTCTTTCTAACTTCTTTCCTACTTCTTTCTTACTTCTTTCTTCATTCCTTCTTACTTCTTTCTTACTTCTTTCTTACTTCTTTCTTACTTCTTTCTTTCTTCTTGCTTACCTCTTTCTTTCTTCTTTCTTACTTCTTTCTTACTTCTTTCTTCATTCCTTCTTACTTCTTTCTTACTTCTTTCTTCCTTCTTTCTTACTTCTTTCTTACTTCTTTCTTCTTTCTTTCTTTCTTCTTTCTTTCTTCTTTCTTACTTCCATCTTACTTCTTTCTTACTTCTTTCTAACTTCTTTTTTCTTCTTTCTTACTTCTTTCTTACTTCTTTCTTACTTCTTTCTTTCTTCTTTCTTACTTCTTTCTTTCTTCTTTCTTACTTCTTTCTTACTTCTTTCTTTCTTACTTCTTTCTTACTTCTTTCTTACTTCTTTCTTACTTATTTCTTACTTCTTTCTAACTTCTTTCTTACTTCTTTCTTACTTCTTTCTAACTTCTTTCTTACTTCTTTCTTACTTCTTTCTTCTTTCTTTCTTACTTCTCTCTTACTTCTTTCTTACTTCTTTCTTACTTCTTTCTTACTTATTTCTTACTTCTTTCTAACTTCTTTTTTCTTCTTTCAACTTCGTTCTTACTTCTTTCTTACTTTTTTCTTCTTTCTCTCTTACTTCTTTCTTACTTCTTTCTTACTTCTTTCTTTCTTCTTTCTTACTTCTTTCTTTCTTCTTTCTTACTTCTTCCTTACTACTTTCTTACTTCTTTCTTCTTTCTTTCTTACTTCTTTCTTACTTCTTTATTACTTCTTTCTTACTTCTTTCTTTCTTCTTTCTTACTTCTTTATTCATTCCTTCTTACTTCTTTCTTACTTCTTTCTTACTTCTTGCTTACTTCTTTCTTTCTTCTTTCTTCTTTCTTTCTTACTTCTTTCTTACTTCTTTCTTACTTCTTTCTTACTTCTTTCTTTCTTCTTTCTTACTTCTTTCATACTTCTTTCTTACTTCTTTCATTCTTCTTTCTTACTTCTTTCTTACTTCTTTCTTACTTCTTTCTTACTTCTCTCTTCTTTCTTTCTTACTTCTTTCTTACTTCTTTCTTACTTCTTTCTTAATTCTTTCTTACTTCTTTCTTCTTTCCTTCTTACTTCTTTCTTACTTCTTTCTTACTTCTTTCTAACTGCTTTTTTCTTCTTTCTTACTTCTTTCTTACTTCTTTCTTACTTCTTTCTTACTTCTTTATTTCTTTCTTCTTTCTTACTTCTTTCTTACTTCTTTCTAACTTCTTTCCTACTTCTTTCTTACTTCTTTCTTCATTCCTTCTTACTTCTTTCTTTCTTCTTTCTTCTTTCTTTCTTACTTCTTTCTTACTTCTTTCTTACTTCTTTCTTACTTCTTTCTTACTTCTTTCTTACTTCTTTCTAACTTCTTTCTTACTTCTTTCTTACTTCTTTCTTCATTCCTTCTTACTTCTTTCTTTCTTCTTTCTTATTTCTTTCTTACTTCTTTCTTTTTTCTTTCTTACTTCTTTCTTCTTTCTTACTCCTTTCTTACTTCTTTCTTTCTTCTTTCTTACTTCTTTCTTTCTTCTTTCTTACTTCTTTCTTACTTCTTTCTTTCTTACTTCTTTCTTACTTCTTTCATACTTCTTTCTTTCTTCTTCCTTACTTCTTTCTTCTTTCTTTCTTATATCTTTCTTACTTCTTTCTTACTTCTTTCTTACTTCTTTATTACTTCTTTCTTCATTCCTTCTTATTTCTTTCTTTCTTCGTTCTTACTTCTTTCTTACTTTTTTCTTCATTCCTTCTTACTTCTTTCAAACTTCTTTCTTCTTTCTTACTTCTTTCTTACTTCTTTCTTTCTTACTTCTTTCTTACTTCTTTCTTCTTTCTTTCTTACTTCTTTCTTACTTCTTTTTAACTTTTCTTACTTCTTTCTTACTTCTTTCATACTTCTTTCTTACTTCTTTCTTAATTCTTTCTTCTTTCTTTCTTACATCTTTCTTACTTCTTTCTTACTTCTTTCTTTCTTCTTTTTTCTTCTTTCTTACTTCTTTCTTACTTCTTTCTTACTTCTTTATTCTTTCTTTCTTTCTTCTTTCTTACTTTTTTCTTTCTTACTTCTTTCTTACTGCTTTATTACTTCTTTCTAACCTCTTTCTTACTTATTTCTTACGTCTTTCTAACTTCTTTTTTCTTCTTTCAACTTCCTTCTTACTTCTTTCTTACTTTTTTCTTCTTTCTCTCTTACGTCATTCTTACTTCTTTCTTACTTCTTTCTTTCTTCTTTCTTACTTCTTTCTTTCTTCTTTCTTACTTCTTTATTCATTCCTTCTTACTTCTTTCTTACTTCTTTCTTACTTCTTTCTTACTTCTTTCTTCTTTCTTCTTTCTTTCTTACTTCTTTCTTACTTCTTTCTTACTTCTTTCTTTCTTCTTTCTTACTACTTTCATACTTCTTTCTTACTTCTTTCATTCTTCTTTCTTACTTCTTTCTTACTTCTTTCTTACTTCTTTCTTACTTCTTTCTTCTTTCTTTCTTACTTCTTTCTTACTTCTTTCTTACTTCTTTCTTAATTATTTCTTTCTTCTTTCTAACTTCTTTCTTACTTCATTCTTACTTCTTTCTAACTTCTTTCTTACTTCTTTCTTACTTCTTTCTTACTTCTTTCTTTCTTACTTCTTTCTTACTTCTTTCATACTTCTTTCTTCTTTCTTACTTCTTTCTTACTTCTTTCTTACTTCTTTCTAACTTCTTTCTTACTTCTTTCTTACTTCTTTCTTCTTTCTTTCTTACTTCTTTCTTACTTCTTTCTTACTTCTTTCTTACTTCTTTCTTACTTCTTTCTTCATTCCTTCTTACTTCTTTCTTACTTCTTTCTTACTTCTTTCTTACTTTCTTACTTCTTTCTAACTTCTTTTTTCTTCTTTCTTACTTCTTTCTTACTTCTTTCTTACTTCTTTATTTCTTACTTCTTTCTTACTTCTTTCTTACTTTATTCTTACTTCTTTCTTACTTATTTCTTACTTCTTTCTAACTTCTTTCTTACTTCATTCTTACTTCTTTCTAACTTCTTTCTTACTTCTTTCTTACTTCTTTCTTACTTCTTTCTTTCTTACTTCTTTCTTACTTCTTTCATACTTCTTTCTTCTTTCTTACTTCTTTCTTACTTCTTTCTAACTTCTTTCCTACTTCTTTCTTACTTCTTTCTTCATTCCTTCTTACTTCTTTCTTACTTCTTTCTTACTTCTTTCTTACTTCTTTCTTTCTTCTTTCTTCTTTCTTACTTCTTTCTTACTTCTTTCTTACTTCTTTCTTAATTCTTTCTTTCTTCTTTCTTACTTCTTTCATACTTCTTTCTTACTTCTTTCTTACTTCTTTCTTCTTTCTTTCTTACTTCTCTCTTACTTCTTTCTTATTTCTTTCTTACTTCTTTCTTACTTATTTCTTACTTCTTTCTAACTTCTTTTTTCTTCTTTCTTACCTCTTTCTTACTTCTTTCTTACTTTTTTCTTTCTTACTTCTTTCTTACTTCTTTCTTTCTTCTTTCTTCTTTCTTTCTTACTTCTTTCTTACTTCTTTCTTACTTCTTTCTTACTTCTTTCTTACTTCTTTCTTACTTCTTTCTAACTTCTTTCTTACTTCTTTCTTACTTCTTTCTTCATTCCTTCTTACTTCTTTCTTTCTTCTTTCTTATTTCTTTCTTACTTCTTTCTTTTTTCTTTCTTACTTCTTTCTTCTTTCTTACTCCTTTCTTACTTCTTTCTTTCTTCTTTCTTACTTCTTTCTTTCTTCTTTCTTACTTCTTTCTTACTTCTTTCTTTCTTACTTCTTTCTTACTTCTTTCATACTTCTTTCTTTCTTCTTCCTTACTTCTTTCTTCTTTCTTTCTTATATCTTTCTTACTTCTTTCTTACTTCTTTCTTACTTCTTTATTACTTCTTTCTTCATTCCTTCTTATTTCTTTCTTTCTTCGTTCTTACTTCTTTCTTACTTTTTTCTTCATTCCTTCTTACTTCTTTCAAACTTCTTTCTTCTTTCTTACTTCTTTCTTACTTCTTTCTTTCTTACTTCTTTCTTACTTCTTTCTTCTTTCTTTCTTACTTCTTTCTTACTTCTTTTTAACTTTTCTTACTTCTTTCTTACTTCTTTCATACTTCTTTCTTACTTCTTTCTTAATTCTTTCTTCTTTCTTTCTTACATCTTTCTTACTTCTTTCTTACTTCTTTCTTTCTTCTTTTTTCTTCTTTCTTACTTCTTTCTTACTTCTTTCTTACTTCTTTATTCTTTCTTTCTTTCTTCTTTCTTACTTTTTTCTTTCTTACTTCTTTCTTACTGCTTTATTACTTCTTTCTAACCTCTTTCTTACTTATTTCTTACGTCTTTCTAACTTCTTTTTTCTTCTTTCAACTTCCTTCTTACTTCTTTCTTACTTTTTTCTTCTTTCTCTCTTACGTCATTCTTACTTCTTTCTTACTTCTTTCTTTCTTCTTTCTTACTTCTTTCTTTCTTCTTTCTTACTTCTTTATTCATTCCTTCTTACTTCTTTCTTACTTCTTTCTTACTTCTTTCTTACTTCTTTCTTCTTTCTTCTTTCTTTCTTACTTCTTTCTTACTTCTTTCTTACTTCTTTCTTTCTTCTTTCTTACTACTTTCATACTTCTTTCTTACTTCTTTCATTCTTCTTTCTTACTTCTTTCTTACTTCTTTCTTACTTCTTTCTTACTTCTTTCTTCTTTCTTTCTTACTTCTTTCTTACTTCTTTCTTACTTCTTTCTTAATTATTTCTTTCTTCTTTCTAACTTCTTTCTTACTTCATTCTTACTTCTTTCTAACTTCTTTCTTACTTCTTTCTTACTTCTTTCTTACTTCTTTCTTTCTTACTTCTTTCTTACTTCTTTCATACTTCTTTCTTCTTTCTTACTTCTTTCTTACTTCTTTCTTACTTCTTTCTAACTTCTTTCTTACTTCTTTCTTACTTCTTTCTTACTTCTTTCTTTCTTACTTCTTTCTTACTTCTTTCATACTTCTTTCTTCTTTCTTACTTCTTTCTTACTTCTTTCTAACTTCTTTCCTACTTCTTTCTTACTTCTTTCTTCATTCCTTCTTACTTCTTTCTTACTTCTTTCTTACTTCTTTCTTACTTCTTTCTTTCTTCTTGCTTACCTCTTTCTTTCTTCTTTCTTACTTCTTTCTTACTTCTTTCTTCATTCCTTCTTACTTCTTTCTTACTTCTTTCTTCCTTCTTTCTTACTTCTTTCTTACTTCTTTCTTCTTTCTTTCTTTCTTCTTTCTTTCTTCTTTCTTACTTCCATCTTACTTCTTTCTTACTTCTTTCTAACTTCTTTTTTCTTCTTTCTTACTTCTTTCTTACTTCTTTCTTACTTCTTTCTTTCTTCTTTCTTACTTCTTTCTTTCTTCTTTCTTACTTCTTTCTTACTTCTTTCTTTCTTACTTCTTTCTTACTTCTTTCTTACTTCTTTCTTACTTATTTCTTACTTCTTTCTAACTTCTTTCTTACTTCTTTCTTACTTCTTTCTAACTTCTTTCTTACTTCTTTCTTACTTCTTTCTTCTTTCTTTCTTACTTCTCTCTTACTTCTTTCTTACTTCTTTCTTACTTCTTTCTTACTTATTTCTTACTTCTTTCTAACTTCTTTTTTCTTCTTTCAACTTCGTTCTTACTTCTTTCTTACTTTTTTCTTCTTTCTCTCTTACTTCTTTCTTACTTCTTTCTTACTTCTTTCTTTCTTCTTTCTTACTTCTTTCTTTCTTCTTTCTTAATTCTTCCTTACTACTTTCTTACTTCTTTCTTCTTTCTTTCTTACTTCTTTCTTACTTCTTTATTACTTCTTTCTTACTTCTTTCTTTCTTCTTTCTTACTTCTTTATTCATTCCTTCTTACTTCTTTCTTACTTCTTTCTTACTTCTTGCTTACTTCTTTCTTTCTTCTTTCTTCTTTCTTTCTTACTTCTTTCTTACTTCTTTCTTACTTCTTTCTTACTTCTTTCTTTCTTCTTTCTTACTTCTTTCATACTTCTTTCTTACTTCTTTCATTCTTCTTTCTTACTTCTTTCTTACTTCTTTCTTACTTCTTTCTTACTTCTCTCTTCTTTCTTTCTTACTTCTTTCTTACTTCTTTCTTACTTCTTTCTTAATTCTTTCTTACTTCTTTCTTCTTTCCTTCTTACTTCTTTCTTACTTCTTTCTTACTTCTTTCTAACTGCTTTTTTCTTCTTTCTTACTTCTTTCTTACTTCTTTCTTACTTCTTTCTTACTTCTTTATTTCTTTCTTCTTTCTTACTTCTTTCTTACTTCTTTCTAACTTCTTTCCTACTTCTTTCTTACTTCTTTCTTCATTCCTTCTTACTTCTTTCTTTCTTCTTTCTTCTTTCTTTCTTACTTCTTTCTTACTTCTTTCTTACTTCTTTCTTACTTCTTTCTTACTTCTTTCTTACTTCTTTCTAACTTCTTTCTTACTTCTTTCTTACTTCTTTCTTCATTCCTTCTTACTTCTTTCTTTCTTCTTTCTTATTTCTTTCTTACTTCTTTCTTTTTTCTTTCTTACTTCTTTCTTCTTTCTTACTCCTTTCTTACTTCTTTCTTTCTTCTTTCTTACTTCTTTCTTTCTTCTTTCTTACTTCTTTCTTACTTCTTTCTTTCTTACTTCTTTCTTACTTCTTTCATACTTCTTTCTTTCTTCTTCCTTACTTCTTTCTTCTTTCTTTCTTATATCTTTCTTACTTCTTTCTTACTTCTTTCTTACTTCTTTATTACTTCTTTCTTCATTCCTTCTTATTTCTTTCTTTCTTCGTTCTTACTTCTTTCTTACTTTTTTCTTCATTCCTTCTTACTTCTTTCAAACTTCTTTCTTCTTTCTTACTTCTTTCTTACTTCTTTCTTTCTTACTTCTTTCTTACTTCTTTCTTCTTTCTTTCTTACTTCTTTCTTACTTCTTTTTAACTTTTCTTACTTCTTTCTTACTTCTTTCATACTTCTTTCTTACTTCTTTCTTAATTCTTTCTTCTTTCTTTCTTACATCTTTCTTACTTCTTTCTTACTTCTTTCTTTCTTCTTTTTTCTTCTTTCTTACTTCTTTCTTACTTCTTTCTTACTTCTTTATTCTTTCTTTCTTTCTTCTTTCTTACTTTTTTCTTTCTTACTTCTTTCTTACTGCTTTATTACTTCTTTCTAACCTCTTTCTTACTTATTTCTTACGTCTTTCTAACTTCTTTTTTCTTCTTTCAACTTCCTTCTTACTTCTTTCTTACTTTTTTCTTCTTTCTCTCTTACGTCATTCTTACTTCTTTCTTACTTCTTTCTTTCTTCTTTCTTACTTCTTTCTTTCTTCTTTCTTACTTCTTTATTCATTCCTTCTTACTTCTTTCTTACTTCTTTCTTACTTCTTTCTTACTTCTTTCTTCTTTCTTCTTTCTTTCTTACTTCTTTCTTACTTCTTTCTTACTTCTTTCTTTCTTCTTTCTTACTACTTTCATACTTCTTTCTTACTTCTTTCATTCTTCTTTCTTACTTCTTTCTTACTTCTTTCTTACTTCTTTCTTACTTCTTTCTTCTTTCTTTCTTACTTCTTTCTTACTTCTTTCTTACTTCTTTCTTAATTATTTCTTTCTTCTTTCTAACTTCTTTCTTACTTCATTCTTACTTCTTTCTAACTTCTTTCTTACTTCTTTCTTACTTCTTTCTTACTTCTTTCTTTCTTACTTCTTTCTTACTTCTTTCATACTTCTTTCTTCTTTCTTACTTCTTTCTTACTTCTTTCTTACTTCTTTCTAACTTCTTTCTTACTTCTTTCTTACTTCTTTCTTACTTCTTTCTTTCTTACTTCTTTCTTACTTCTTTCATACTTCTTTCTTCTTTCTTACTTCTTTCTTACTTCTTTCTAACTTCTTTCCTACTTCTTTCTTACTTCTTTCTTCATTCCTTCTTACTTCTTTCTTACTTCTTTCTTACTTCTTTCTTACTTCTTTCTTTCTTCTTGCTTACCTCTTTCTTTCTTCTTTCTTACTTCTTTCTTACTTCTTTCTTCATTCCTTCTTACTTCTTTCTTACTTCTTTCTTCCTTCTTTCTTACTTCTTTCTTACTTCTTTCTTCTTTCTTTCTTTCTTCTTTCTTTCTTCTTTCTTACTTCCATCTTACTTCTTTCTTACTTCTTTCTAACTTCTTTTTTCTTCTTTCTTACTTCTTTCTTACTTCTTTCTTACTTCTTTCTTTCTTCTTTCTTACTTCTTTCTTTCTTCTTTCTTACTTCTTTCTTACTTCTTTCTTTCTTACTTCTTTCTTACTTCTTTCTTACTTCTTTCTTACTTATTTCTTACTTCTTTCTAACTTCTTTCTTACTTCTTTCTTACTTCTTTCTAACTTCTTTCTTACTTCTTTCTTACTTCTTTCTTCTTTCTTTCTTACTTCTCTCTTACTTCTTTCTTACTTCTTTCTTACTTCTTTCTTACTTCTTTCTTACTTCTTTCTTTCTTCTTTCTTACTTCTTTCATACTTCTTTCTTACTTCTTTCATTCTTCTTTCTTACTTCTTTCTTACTTCTTTCTTACTTCTTTCTTACTTCTCTCTTCTTTCTTTCTTACTTCTTTCTTACTTCTTTCTTACTTCTTTCTTAATTCTTTCTTACTTCTTTCTTCTTTCCTTCTTACTTCTTTCTTACTTCTTTCTTACTTCTTTCTAACTGCTTTTTTCTTCTTTCTTACTTCTTTCTTACTTCTTTCTTACTTCTTTCTTACTTCTTTATTTCTTTCTTCTTTCTTACTTCTTTCTTACTTCTTTCTAACTTCTTTCCTACTTCTTTCTTACTTCTTTCTTCATTCCTTCTTACTTCTTTCTTACTTCTTTCTTCTTTCTTTCTTACTTCTTTCTTACTTCTTTCTTACTTCTTTCTTACTTCTTTCTTACTTCTTTCTTCATTCCTTCTTACTTCTTTCTTACTTCTTTCTTACTTCTTTCTTACTTCTTTCTAACTTCTTTCTTACTTCTTTCTTAATTCTTTCTAACTTCTTTTTTCTTCTTTCAACTTCGTTCTTACTTCTTTCTTACTTTTTTCTTCTTTCTCTCTTACTTCTTTCTTACTTCTTTCATACTTCTTTCTTACTTCTTTCATTCTTCTTTCTTACTTCTTTCTTACTTCTTTCTTACTTCTTTCTTACTTCTTTCTTCTTTCTTTCTTACTTCTTTCTTACTTCTTTCTTACTTCTTTCTTACTTCTTTCTTCATTCCTTCTTACTTCTTTCTTACTTCTTTCTTACTTCTTTCTTACTTCTTTCTAACTTCTTTCTTACTTCTTTCTTACTTCTTTCTAACTGCTTTCTTACTTCTTTCATTCTTCTTTATTACTTCTTTCTTACTTCTTTCTTACTTCTTTCTTACTTCTTTCTTCTTTCTTTCTTACTTCTTTCTTACTTCTTTCTTACTTCTTTCTTACTTCTTTCTTACTTCTTTCTTCATTCCTTCTTACTTCTTTCTTACTTCTTTCTTACTTCTTTCTTACTTCTTTCTAACTTCTTTTTTCTTCTTTCTTACTTCTTTCTTACTTCTTTCTTACTTCTTTCTTACTTATTTCTTACTTCTTTCTAACTTCTTTCTTACTTCATTCTTACTTCTTTCTAACTTCTTTCTTACTTCTTTCTTACTTCTTTCTTACTTCTTTCTTTCTTACTTCTTTGTTACTTCTTTCATACTTCTTTCTTCTTTCTTACTTCTTTCTAACTTCTTTCCTACTTCTTTCTTACTTCTTTCTTCATTCCTTCTTACTTCTTTCTTACTTCTTTCTTCTTTCTTTCTTACTTCTTTCTTACTTCTTTCTTACTTCTTTCTTACTTCTTTCTTACTTCTTTCTTACTTCTTTCATACTTCTTTCTTACTTCTTTCATTCTTCTTTCTTACTTCTTTCTTACTTCTTTCTTACTTCTTTCTTACTTCTTTCTTCTTTCTTTCTTACTTCTTTCTTACTTCTTTCTTACTTCTTTCTTACTTCTTTCTTACTTCTTTCTTCATTGCTTCTTACTTCTTTCTTACTTCTTTCTAACTTCTTTCTTACTTCTTTCTTACTTCTTTCTTACTTCTTTCTTCATTCCTTCTTACTTCTTTCTTACTTCTTTCTTTCTTCTTTCTTTCTTCTTTCTTACTTCTTTCTTACTTCTTTCTTAATTCTTTCTAACTTCTTTTTTCTTCTTTCAACTTCGTTCTTACTTCTTTCTTACTTTTTTCTTCTTTCTCTCTTACTTCTTTCTTACTTCTTTCTTACTTCTTTCTTTCTTCTTTCTTACTTCTTTCTTTCTTCTTTCTTACTTCTTCCTTACCTCTTTCTTACTTCTTTCTTACTTCTTTCTTTCTTACTTCTTTCTTACTTCTTTCTTTCTTCTTTCTTCTTTCTTTCTTACTTCTTTCTTACTTCTTTCTTACTTCTTTCTTACTTCTTTCTTACTTCTTTCTTACTTCTTTCTTACTTCTTTCTTCATTCCTTCTTACTTCTTTCTTTCTTCTTTCTTACTTCTTTCTTACTTCTTTCTTCTTTGTTTCTTACTTCTTTCTTCTTTCTTACTTCTTTCTTAATTCTTTCTTTCTTCTTTCTTACTTCTTTCTTTCTTCTTTCTTACTTCTTTCTTACTTCTTTCTTTCTTACTTCTTTCTTACTTATTTCATACTTCTTTCTTTCTTCTTCCTTACTTCTTTCTTCTTTCTTTCTTCATTCCTTCTTACTTCTTTCTTACTTCTTTCTTACTTCTTTCTTACTTCTTTCTTACTTCTTTCTTCATTCCTTCTTACTTCTTTCTTACTTCTTTCTTACTTCTTTCTTACTTCTTTCTTACTTCTTTCTTCAATCCTTCTTACTTCTTTCAAACTTCTTTCTTCTTTCCTACTTCTTTCTTACTTCTTTCTTTCTTACTTCTTTCTTACTTCTTTCATACTTCTTTCTTACTTCTTTCTAACCTCTTTTTTCTTCTTTCTTACTTCTTTCTTACTTCTTTCTTACTTCTTTCTTACTTCTTTCTTCTTTCTTTCTTACTTCTTTCTTACTTCTATCTTACTTCTTTCTAACTTCTTTCTTACTTCTTTCTTACTTCTTGCTTACTTCTTTCTTTCTTCTTTCATACTTCTTTCTTTCTTCTTTCTTACTTCTTTCTTACTTCTTTCTTCATTCCTTCTTACTTCTTTCTTACTTCTTTCTTACTTCTTTCTTACTTCTTTCTTACTTCTTTCTTCTTTCTTTCTTCTTTCTTTCTTCTTTCTTACTTCCATTTACTTCTTTCTTACTTCTTTCTAACTTCTTTTTTCTTCTTTCTTACTTCTTTCTTACTTCTTTCTTACTTCTTTCTTTCTTCTTTCTTACTTCTTTCTTTCTTCTTTCTTACTTCTTTCTTACTTCTTTCTTTCTTACTTCTTTCTTACTTCTTTCTTACTTCTTTCTTACTTATTTCTTACTACTATCTAACTTCTTTCTTACTTCTTTCTTACTTCTTTCTAACTTCTTTCTTACCTCTTTCTTACTTCTTTCTTTCTTGCTTCTTTCTTACTTCTTTCATTCTTCTTTCTTTCTTCTTCCTTACTTCTTTCTTCTTTCTTTCTTACATCTTTCTTACTTCTTTCTTACCTCTTTATTTCTTCTTTCTTACTTCTTTCTTCATTCCTTCTTACTTCTTTCGTACTTCTTTCTTACTTCTTTCTTACTTCTTTCTTACTTCTTTCTTGATTCCTTCTTACTTCTTTCAAACTTCTTTCTTACTTCTTTCTTTCTTCTTTCTTACTTCTTTCTTACTTCCATCTTACTTCTTTCTTACTTCTTTCTAACTTCTTTTTTCTTCTTTCTTACTTCTTTCTTACTTCTTTCTTACTTCTTTCTTTCTTCTTTCTTACTTCTTTCTTTCTTCTTTCTTACTTCTTTCTTACTTCTTTCTTTCTTACTACTTTCTTACTTCTTTCTTACTTCTTTCTTACTTATTTCTTACTTCTTTCTTACTTCTTTCTTACTTCTTTCTTACTTCTTTCTAACTTCTTTCTTACTTCTTTCTTACTTCTTTCTTTCTTGCTTCTTTCTTACTTCTTTCATTCTTCTTTCTTTCTTCTTCCTTACTTCTTTCTTCTTTCTTTCTTACATCTTTCTTACTTCTTTCTTACCTCTTTATTTCTTCTTTCTTAGTTCTTTCTTCATTCCTTCTTACTTCTTTCTTACTTCTTTCTTACTTCTTTCTTCATTCCTTCTTACTTCTTTCAAACTTCTTTCTTACTTCTTTCTTACTTCTTTATTACTTCTTTGTTACTTCTTTCTTACTTCTTTCTAACTTCTTTCTTACTTCTTTCTTACTTCTTTCTTCATTCCTTCTTACTTCTTTCAAACTTCTTACTTCTTTCTTACTTCTTTATTACTTCTTTCTTTCTTCTTTCTTACTTCTTTTTTTCTTCTTTCTTACTTCTTTCTTACTTCTTTCTTACTTCTTTCTTCTTTCTTTCTTACTTCTTTCTTACTTCTTTCTAACTTCTTTCTTACTTCTTTCTTACTTTTTTCTAACTTCTTTCTTACTTCTTTCTTACTTCTTTCTTACTTCTTTCTTTCTTACTTCTTTCTTACTTCTTTCTTCTTTCTTCTTTCTTCTTTCTTACTTCTTTCTTACTTCTTTCTTACTTCTTTCTTACTTCTTTCTTACTTCTTTCTTCTTTCTTTCTTACTTCTTTCTTACTTCTTTCTTACTTCTTTCTTACTTCTTTCTTACTTCTTTCTAACTTCTTTTTTCTTCTTTCTTACTTCTTTCTTACTTCTTTCTTACTTCTTTCTTACTTCTTTCTTAATTCTTTCTTACTTCTTTCTTTCTTACTTATTTCTTACTTCTTTCTTACTTCTTTCTTACTTCTTCCTTACTTCTTTCTTACCTCTTTCTTACTTCTTTCTTACTTCTTTCTTACTTCTTTCTTACTTCTTTCTTACTTCTTTCTTACTTCTTTCTTTCTTACTTCTTTCTTTCTTCTTTCATACTTCTTTCTTTCTTCTTTCTTACTTCTTTCTTCATTCCTTCTTACTTCTTTCTTACTTCTTTCTTACTTCTTTCTTACTTCTTTCTTCTTTCTTTCTTACTTTTCTTAATTCTTTCTTTCTTCTTTCTTACTTCTTTCTTAATTCTTTCTTACTTCTTTCTTACTTCTTTCTTCTTTCTTTCTTACTTCTTTCTTTCTTCTTTCATACTTCTTTCTTACTTCCATCTTACTTCTTTCTTACTTCTTTCTAACTTCTTTTTTCTTCTTTCTTACTTCTTTCTTACTTCTTTCTTACTTCTTTCTTTCTTCTTTCTTACTTCTTTCTTTCTTCTTTCTTACTTCTTTCTTACTTCTTTCTTTCTTACTACTTTCTTACTTCTTTCTTACTTCTTTCTTACTTATTTCTTACTTCTTTCTTACTTCTTTCTTACTTCTTTCTTACTTCTTTCTAACTTCTTTCTTACTTCTTTCTTACTTCTTTCTTTCTTGCTTCTTTCTTACTTCTTTCATTCTTCTTTCTTTCTTCTTCCTTACTTCTTTCTTCTTTCTTTCTTACATCTTTCTTACTTCTTTCTTACCTCTTTATTTCTTCTTTCTTAGTTCTTTCTTCATTCCTTCTTACTTCTTTCTTACTTCTTTCTTACTTCTTTCTTCATTCCTTCTTACTTCTTTCAAACTTCTTTCTTACTTCTTTCTTACTTCTTTATTACTTCTTTGTTACTTCTTTCTTACTTCTTTCTAACTTCTTTCTTACTTCTTTCTTACTTCTTTCTTCATTCCTTCTTACTTCTTTCAAACTTCTTACTTCTTTCTTACTTCTTTATTACTTCTTTCTTTCTTCTTTCTTACTTCTTTTTTTCTTCTTTTTTCTTCTTTCTTACTTCTTTCTTACTTCTTTCTTACTTCTTTCTTACTTCTTTCTTAATTCTTTCTTACTTCTTTCTTTCTTACTTATTTCTTACTTCTTTCTTACTTCTTTCTTACTTCTTCCTTACTTCTTTCTTACCTCTTTCTTACTTCTTTCTTACTTCTTTCTTACTTCTTTCTTACTTCTTTCTTACTTCTTTCTTACTTCTTTCTTTCTTACTTCTTTCTTTCTTCTTTCATACTTCTTTCTTTCTTCTTTCTTACTTCTTTCTTCATTCCTTCTTACTTCTTTCTTACTTCTTTCTTACTTCTTTCTTACTTCTTTCTTCTTTCTTTCTTACTTTTCTTAATTCTTTCTTTCTTCTTTCTTACTTCTTTCTTACTTCTTTCTTACTTCTTTCTTACTTCTTTCTTACTTCTTTCTAACCTCTTTCTTACTTCTTTCTTACTTCTTTCTAACTTCTTTTTTCTTTTTTCTTACTTCTTTCTTACTTCTTTCTTACTTTTTTCTTCTTTCTCTCTTACTTCTTTCTTACTTCTTTCTTACTTATTTCTTTCTTCTTTCTTACGTCTTTCTTTCTTCTTTCTTACTTCTTTCTTACTTCTTTCTTACTTCTTTCTTACTTCTCTCTTACTTCTTTCTTACTTCTTTCTTACATCTTTCTTACTTCTTTCTTACTTCTTTCTTCTTTCTTTCTTTCTTCTTTCTTTCTTCTTTCTTACTTCCATCTTACTTCTTTCTAACTTCTTTTTTCTTCTTTCTTACTTCTTTCTTACTTCTTTCTTACTTCTTTCTTTCTTCTTTCTTACTTCTTTCTTTCTTCTTTCTTACTTCTTTCTTACTTCTTTCTTTCTTACTTCTTTCTTACTTCTTTCTTACTTCTTTCTTACTTCTTTCTTACTTCTTTCTAACTTCTTTCTTACTTCTTTCTTACTTCTTTCTAACTTCTTTCTTACTTCTTTCTTACTTCTTTCTTTCTTGCTTCTTTCTTACTTCTTTCATTGTTCTTTCTTTCTTCTTCTTACTACTTTCTTCTTTCTTTCTTACATCTTTCTTACTTCTTTCTTACCTCTTTATTTCTTCTTTCTTACTTCTTTCTTCATTCCTTCTTAATTCTTTCTTACTTCTTTCTTACTTCTTTCTTACTTCTTTCTTACTTCTTTCTTCATTCCTTCTTACTTCTTTCAAACTTCTTTCTTACTTCTTTCTTAATTCTTTATTACTTCTTTGTTACTTCTTTCTTTCTTCTTTCTTACTTCTTTCTTTCTTCTTTCTTACTTCTTTCTTACTTCTTTCTTACTTCTTTCTTCTTTCTTTCTTACTTCTTTCTTACTTCTTTTTTACTTCTTTCTTACTTCTTTCTTACTTCTTTCTTACTTCTTTCTTACTTCTTTCTAACTTCTTTCTTACTTCTTTCTTACTTCTTTCTAACTTCTTTCTTACTTCTTTCTTACTTCTTTCTTACTTCTTTCTTTCTTACTTCTTTCTTACTTCTTTTTAACTTCTTTCTTACTTCTTTCTTACTTCTTTCATACTTCTTTCTTACTTCTTTCTAACCTCTTTTTTCTTCTTTCTTACTTCTTTCTTACTTCTTTCTTACTTCTTTCTTACTTCTTTCTTCTTTCTTTCTGACTTCTTTCTTACTTCTATCTTACTTCTTTCTAACTTCTTTCTTACTTCTTTCTTACTTCTTGCTTACTTCTTTCTTACTTCTTTCTTACTTCTTTCTTTCTTCTTTCTTACTTCTTTCTTACTTCTTTCTTCATTCCTTCTTACTTCTTTCTTACTTCTTTCTTACTTCTTTCTTACTTCTTTCTTACTTCTTTCTTACTTCTTTCTTACTTCTTTCTTCTTTCTTTCTTTCTTCTTTCTTACTTCCATCTTACTTCTTTCTCACTTCTTTCTAACTTCTTTTTTCTTCTTCCTTACTTCTTTCTTACTTCTTTCTTACTTCTTTCTTTCTTCTTTCTTACTTCTTTCTTTCTTCTTTCTTACTTCTTTCTTACTTCTTTCTTACTTCTTTCTTTCTTCTTTCTTACTTCTTTCTTACTTCTTTCTTTCTTACTTCTTTCTTACTTCTTTCTTACTTCTTTCTTACTTATTTCTTACTTCTTTCTAACTTCTTTCTTACTTCTTTCTTACTTCTTTCTAACTTCATTCTTACTTCTTTCTTACTTCTTTCTTTCTTGCTTCTTTCTTACTTCTTTCATTCTTCTTTCTTTCTTCTTCCTTACTTCTTTCTTCTTTCTTTCTTACATCTTTCTTACTTCTTTCTTACCTCTTTATTTCTTCTTTCTTACTTCTTTCTTCATTCCTTCTTACTTCTTTCTTACTTCTTTCTTAATTCTTACTTCTTTCTTACTTCTTTCTTCATTCCTTCTTACTTCTTTCTTACTTCTTTCTTAATTCTTACTTCTTTCTTACTTCTTTCTTCATTCCTTCTTACTTCTTTCTTACTTCTTTCTTACTTCTTTCTTACTTCTTTCTTTCTTACTTCTTTCTTACTTCTTTCATACTTCTTTCTTCTTTCTTACTTCATTCCTTCTTACTTCTTTCTTACTTCTTTCTTACTTCTTTCTTACTTCTTTCTTCTTTCTTTCTTACTTCTTCCTTACTTCTTTCTTACTTCTTTCTTACTTCTTTCTTACTTCTTTCTTACTTCTTTCTTCATTCCTTCTTACTTCTTTCTTACTTCTTTCTTACTTCTTTCTTACTTCTTTCTTCTTTCTTTCTTACTTCTTGCTTACTTCTTTCTTTCTTCTTTCTTCTTTCTTTCTTACTTCTTTCTTACTTCTTTCTTACTTCTTTCTTACTTCTTTCTAACCTCTTTCTTACTTCTTTCTTACTTCTTTCTAACTTCTTTTTTCTTTTTTTCTTACTTCTTTCTTACTTCTTTCTTACTTTTTTCTTCTTTCTCTCTTACTTCTTTCTTACTTCTTTCTTACTTATTTCTTTCTTCTTTCTTACGTCTTTCTTTCTTCTTTCTTACTTCTTTCTTACTTCTTTCTTACTTCTTTCTTACTTCTCTCTTACTTCTTTCTTACTTCTTTCTTACTTCTTTCTTACTTCTTTCTTACTTCTTTCTTACTTCTTTATTCATTCCTTCTTACTTCTTTCTTACTTCTTTCTTACTTCTTGCTTACTTCTTTCTTTCTTCTTTCTTCTTTCTTTCTTACTTCTTTCTTACTTCTTTTTTTCTTCTTTCTTACTTCTTTCTTTCTTCTTTCTTACTTCTTTCTTACTTCTTTCTTACTTCTTTCTTACTTCTTTCTTACTTCTTTCTTACCTCTTTCTTTCTTACTTCTTTCTTACTTCTTTCTTCATTCCTTCTTTCTTCTTTCTTACTTCTTTCTTACTTCTTTCTTTCTTCTTTCTTCTTTCATTCTTCTTTCTTACTTCTTTCATACTTCTTTCTTACTTCATTCTTACTTCTTTCTTCTTTTTTTCTTACTTCTTTCTTACTTCTTTCTTACTTCTTTCTTACTTCTTTCTTACTTCTTTCTTACTTCTTTCTTTCTTCTTTCTTACTTCTTTCTTACTTCTTTCTTACTTCTTTCTTTCTTACTTCTTTCTTACTTCTTTCTTACTTCTTTCTTACATATTTCTTACTGGTTTCTAACTTCTTTCTTACTTCTTTCTTACTTCTTTCTAACTTCTTTCTTACTTCTTTCTTACTTCTTTCTTTCTTCTATCTTTCTTAATTCTTTCCTACTTCTTTCTTACTTCTTTCTTACTTCTTTCTTTCTTCTTTCTTACTTCTTTCTTTCTTCCTTCTTTCTTACTTCTTTCTTACTTCTTTCTTACTTCTTTCTTACTTCTTTCTTACTTCTTTCTTCTTTCTTACTTCTTTCTTACTTCTTTCTTACTTCTTTCTTTCTTACTTCTTTCATACTTCTTTCGTACTTCTTTCTTACTTCTTTCTTACTTCTTTCTTACTTCTTTCTTACTTCTTTCTTACTTCTTTCTTCTTTCTTTCTTTCTTCTTTCATACTTCTTTCTTTCTTCTTTCTTACTTCTTTCTTCATTCCTTCTTACTTCTTTCTTACTTCTTTCTTACTTCTTTCTTACTTCTTTCTTCTTTCTTTCTTACTTTTCTTAATTCTTTCTTTCTTCTTTCTTACTTCTTTCTTACTTCTTTCTTACTTCTTTCTTACTTCTTTCTTACTTCTTTCTAACCTCTTTCTTACTTCTTTCTTACTTCTTTCTAACTTCTTTTTTCTTTTTTCTTACTTCTTTCTTACTTCTTTCTTACTTTTTTCTTCTTTCTCTCTTACTTCTTTCTTACTTCTTTCTTACTTATTTCTTTCTTCTTTCTTACGTCTTTCTTTCTTCTTTCTTACTTCTTTCTTACTTCTTTCTTACTTCTTTCTTACTTCTCTCTTACTTCTTTCTTACTTCTTTCTTACATCTTTCTTACTTCTTTCTTACTTCTTTCTTCTTTCTTTCTTTCTTCTTTCTTTCTTCTTTCTTACTTCCATCTTACTTCTTTCTTACATCTTTCTAACTTCTTTTTTCTTCTTTCTTACTTCTTTCTTACTTCTTTCTTACTTCTTTCTTTCTTCTTTCTTACTTCTTTCTTTCTTCTTTCTTACTTCTTTCTTACTTCTTTCTTTCTTACTTCTTTCTTACTTCTTTCTTACTTCTTTCTTACTTCTTTCTTACTTCTTTCTAGCTTCTTTCTTACTTCTTTCTTACTTCTTTCTAACTTCTTTCTTACTTCTTTCTTACTTCTTTCTTTCTTGCTTCTTTCTTACTTCTTTCATTCTTCTTTCTTTCTTCTTCTTACTACTTTCTTCTTTCTTTCTTACATCTTTCTTACTTCTTTCTTACCTCTTTATTTCTTCTCTCTTACTTCTTTCTTCATTCCTTCTTACTTCTTTCTTACTTCTTTCTTACTTCTTTCTTACTTCTTTCTTACTTCTTTCTTACTTCTTTCTTCATTCCTTCTTACTTCTTTCAAACTTCTTTCTTACTTCTTTCTTAATTCTTTATTACTTCTTTGTTACTTCTTACTTTCTTCTTTCTTACTTCTTTCTTTCTTCTTTCTTACTTCTTTCTTACTTCTTTCTTACTTCTTTCTTCTTTCTTTCTAACTTCTTTCTTACTTCTTTCTTACTTCTTTCTTACTTCTTTCTTTCTTACTTATTTCTTACTTCTTTTTAACGTCTTTCTTACTTCTTTCTTACTTCTTTCATACTTCTTTCTTACTTCTTTCTAACCTCTTTTTTCTTCTTTCTTACTTCTTTCTTACTTCTTTCTTACTTCTTTCTTACTTCTTTCTTCTTTCTTTCTTACTTCTTTCTTACTTCTATCTTACTTCTTTCTAACTTCTTTCTTACTTCTTTCTTACTTCTTGCTTACTTCTTTCTTTCTTCTTTCTTACTTCTTTCTTTCTTCTTTCTTACTTCTTTCTTACTTCTTTCTTCATTCCTTCTTACTTCTTTCTTACTTCTTTCTTACTTCTTTCTTGCTTCTTTCTTACTTCTTTCTTACTTCTTTCTTCTTTCTTTCTTTCTTCTTTCTTTCTTCCATCTTACTTCTTTCTTACTTCTTTCTAACTTCTTTTTTCTTCTTTCTTAATTATTTCTTACTTCTTTCTTACTTCTTTCTTTCTTCTTTCTTACTTCTTTCTTTCTTCTTTCTTACTTCTTTCTTACTTCTTTCTTACTTCTTTCTTTCTTCTTTCTTACTTCTTTCTTACTTCTTTCTTTCTTACTTCTTTCTTACTTCTTTCTTACTTCTTTCTTACTTATTTCTTACTTCTTTCTAACTTCTTTCTTACTTCTTTCTTACTTCTTTCTAACTTCTTTCTTACTTCTTTCTTACTTCTTTCTTTCTTGCTTCTTTCTTACTTCTTTCATTCTTCTTTCTTTCTTCTTCCTTACTTCTTTCTTCTTTCTTTCTTACATCTTTCTTACTTCTTTCTTACCTCTTTATTTCTTCTTTCTTACTTCTTTCTTCATTCCTTCTTACTTCTTTCTTACTTCTTTCTTACTTCTTTCTTACTTCTTTCTTACTTCTTTCTTCATTCCTTCTTACTTCTTTCTTACTTCTTTCTTACTTCTTTCTTACTTCTTTCTTTCTTACTTCTTTCTTACTTCTTTCATACTTCTTTCTTCTTTCTTACTTCTTTCTTTCTTCTTTCTTACTTCTTTCTTAATTCTTTCTTACTTCTTTCTTAATTCTTTCTTCTTTCTTTCCTACTTCTTTCTTACTTCTTTCTTACTTCTTTCTTACTTCTTTCTTACTTCTTTCTTACTTCTTTCTAACTTCTTTTTTCTTCTTTCTTACTTCTTTCTTACTTCTTTCTTACTTCTTTCTTACTTCTTTCTTTCTTACTTATTTCTTACTTCTTTCTTACTTCTTTCTTACTTCTTCCTTACTTCTTTCTTACTTCTTTCTTACTTCTTTCTTACTTCTTTCTTTCTTCTTTCTTACTTCTTTCTTACTTCTTTCTTTCTTACTTCTTTCTTTCTTCTTTCATACTTCTTTCTTTCTTCTTTCTTACTTCTTTCTTCATTCCTTCTTACTTCTTTCTAACCTCTTTCTTACTTCTTTCTTACTTCTTTCTAACTTCTTTTTTCTTTTTTTCTTACTTCTTTCTTACTTCTTTCTTACTTTTTTCTTCTTTCTCTCTTACTTCTTTCTTACTTCTTTCTTACTTATTTCTTTCTTCTTTCTTACGTCTTTCTTTCTTCTTTCTTACTTCTTTCTTACTTCTTTCTTACTTCTTTCTTACTTCTCTCTTATTTCTTTCTTACTTCTTGCTTACTTCTTTCTTTCTTCTTTCTTCTTTCTTTCTTACTTCTTTCTTACTTCTTTCTTCTTTCTTTCTTACTTCTTTCTTACTTCTTTCTTACTTCTTTCTTCTTTTTTTCTTCTTTCTTACTTCTTTCTTTCTTCTTTCTTACTTCTTTCTTACTTCTTTCTTACTTCTTTCTTACTTCTTTCTTACTTCTTTCTAACTTCTTTCCTACTTCTTTCTTACTTCTTTCTTCATTCCTTCTTACTTCTTTCTTACTTCTTTCTTACTTCTTTCTATCTTCTTTCTTCTTTCTTTCTTCTTTCTTACTTCTTTCATACTTCTTTCTTACTTCATTCTTACTTCTTTCTTCTTTCTTTCTTACTTCTTTCTTACTTCTTTCTTACTTATTTCTTACTTCTTTCTTACTTCTTTCTTACTTCTTTCTTTCTTCTTTCTTACTTCTTTCTTACTTCTTTCTTACTTCTTTCTTTCTTACTTCTTTCTTACTTCTTTCTTACTTATTTCTTACATATTTCTTACTGGTTTCTAACTTCTTTCTTACTTCTTTCTTACTTCTTTCTTTCTTCTTTCTTACTTCTTTCTTACTTCTTTCTTACTTCTTTCTTCTTTCTTTCTAACTTCTTTCTTACTTCTTTCTTACTTCTTTCTTACTTCTTTCTTTCTTACTTCTTTCTTACTTCTTTTTAACTTCTTTCTTACTTCTTTCTTACTTCTTTCATACTTCTTTCTTACTTCTTTCTAACCTCTTTTTTCTTCTTTCTTACTTCTTTCTTACTTCTTTCTTACTTCTTTCTTACTTCTTTCTTCTTTCTTTCTTACTTCTTTCTTACTTCTATCTTACTTCTTTCTAACTTCTTTCTTACTTCTTTCTTACTTCTTGCTTACTTCTTTCTTTCTTCTTTCTTACTTCTTTCTTTCTTCTTTCTTACTTCTTTCTTACTTCTTTCTTACTTCTTGCTTCTTTCTTTCTTTCTTCTTTCTTACTTCCATCTTACTTCTTTCTTACTTCTTTCTTACTTCTTTCTAACTTCTTTCTTACTTCTTTCTTACTTCTTTCTTTCTTGCTTCTTTCTTACTTCTTTCATTCTTCTTTCTTTCTTCTTCCTTACTTCTTTCTTCTTTCTTTCTTACATCTTTCTTACTTCTTTCTTACCTCTTTATTTCTTCTTTCTTACTTCTTTCTTCATTCCTTCTTACTTCTTTCTTACTTCTTTCTTACTTCTTTCTTACTTCTTTCTTACTTCTTTCTTCATTCCTTCTTACTTCTTTCTTACTTCTTTCTTACTTCTTTCTTACTTCTTTCTTTCTTACTTCTTTCTTACTTCTTTCATACTTCTTTCTTCTTTCTTACTTCTTTCTTTCTTCTTTCTTACTTCTTTCTTACTTCTTTCTTACTTCTTTCTTAATTCTTTCTTCTTTCTTTCCTACTTCTTTCTTACTTCTTTCTTACTTCTTTCTTACTTCTTTCTTACTTCTTTCTTACTTCTTTCTAACTTCTTTTTTCTTCTTTCTTACTTCTTTCTTACTTCTTTCTTACTTCTTTCTTACTTCTTTCTTTCTTACTTATTTCTTACTTCTTTCTTACTTCTTTCTTACTTCTTCCTTACTTCTTTCTTACTTCTTTCTTACTTCTTTCTTACTTCTTTCTTTCTTCTTTCTTACTTCTTTCTTACTTCTTTCTTTCTTACTTCTTTCTTTCTTCTTTCATACTTCTTTCTTTCTTCTTTCTTACTTCTTTCTTCATTCCTTCTTACTTCTTTCTAACCTCTTTCTTACTTCTTTCTTACTTCTTTCTAACTTCTTTTTTCTTTTTTTCTTACTTCTTTCTTACTTCTTTCTTACTTTTTTCTTCTTTCTCTCTTACTTCTTTCTTACTTCTTTCTTACTTCTTCCTTACTTCTTTCTTACTTCTTTCTTACTTCTTTCTTACTTCTTTCTTTCTTCTTTCTTACTTCTTTCTTACTTCTTTCTTTCTTACTTCTTTCTTTCTTCTTTCATACTTCTTTCTTTCTTCTTTCTTACTTCTTTCTTCATTCCTTCTTACTTCTTTCTAACCTCTTTGTTACTTCTTTCTTACTTCTTTCTAACTTCTTTTTTCTTTTTTTCTTACTTCTTTCTTACTTCTTTCTTACTTTTTTCTTCTTTCTCTCTTACTTCTTTCTTACTTCTTTCTTACTTATTTCTTTCTTCTTTCTTACGTCTTTCTTTCTTCTTTCTTACTTCTTTCTTACTTCTTTCTTACTTCTTTCTTACTTCTTTCTTACTTCTCTCTTACTTCTTTCTTACTTCTTGCTTACTTCTTTCTTTCTTCTTTCTTCTTTCTTTCTTACTTCTTTCTTACTTCTTTCTTCTTTCTTTCTTACTTCTTTCTTACTTCTTTCTTACTTCTTTCTTCTTTTTTTCTTCTTTCTTACTTCTTTCTTTCTTCTTTCTTACTTCTTTCTTACTTCCTTCTTACTTCTTTCTTACTTCTTTCTTACTTCTTTCTATCTTCTTTCTTCTTTCTTTCTTCTTTCTTACTTCTTTCATACTTCTTTCTTACTTCATTCTTACTTCTTTCTTCTTTCTTTCTTACTTCTTTCTTACTTCTTTCTTACTTCTTTCTTACTTCTTTCTTACTTCTTTCTTACTTCTTTCTTTCTTCTTTCTTACTTCTTTCTTACTTCTTTCTTACTTCTTTCTTTCTTACTTCTTTCTTACTTCTTTCTTACTTATTTCTTACATATTTCTTACTGGTTTCTAACTTCTTTCTTACTTCTTTCTTACTTCTTTCTAACTTCTTTCTTACTTCTTTCTTACTTCTTTCTTTCTTCTATCTTTCTTAATTCTTTCCTACTTCTTTCTTACTTCTTTCTTACTTCTTTCTTTCTTCTTTCTTACTTCTTTCTTTCTTCCTTCTTTCTTACTTCTTTCTTACTTCTTTCTTACTTCTTTCTTACTTCTTTCTTACTTCTTTCTTCTTTCTTACTTCTTTCTTACTTCTTTCTTACTTCTTTCTTTCTTACTTCTTTCATACTTCTTTCGTACTTCTTTCTTAATTCTTTCTTACTTCTTTCTTACTTCTTTCTTACTTCTTTCTTACTTCTTTCTTCTTTCTTTCTTACTTCTTTCTTACTTCTTTTTTTCTTCTTTCTTACTTCTTTCTTTCTTCTTTCTTACTTCTTTCTTACTTCTTTCTTACTTCTTTCTTACTTCTTTCTTTCTTCTTTCTTACTTCTTTCTTACTTCTTTCTTCTTTCTTTCTTAATTCTTTCTTACTTCTTTCTTACTTCTTCCTAACTTCTTTCTGACCTCTTTATTAAGTCTTTCTTACTTCTTTCTTTCTTACTTCTTTCTTACTTCTTTCATACTTTTTTCTTCTTTCTCTCTTACTTCTTTCTTACTTCTTTCTTACTTATTTCTTTCTTCTTTCTTACGTCTTTCTTTCTTCTTTCTTACTTCTTTCTTACTTCTTTCTTACTTCTTTCTTACTTCTTTATTCATTCCTTCTTACTTCTTTCTTACTTCTTTCTTACTTCTTGCTTACTTCTTTCTTTCTTCTTTCTTCTTTCTTTCTTACTTCTTTCTTACTTCTTTCTTCTTTCTTTCTTACTTCTTTCTTACTTCTTTCTTACTTCTTTCTTACTTCTTTCTTACTTCTTTCTTTCTTCTTTCTTACTTCTTTCTTACTTCTTTCTTACTTCTTTCTTTCTTACTTCTTTCTTACTTCTTTCTTACTTATTTCTTACATATTTCTTACTGGTTTCTAACTTCTTTCTTACTTCTTTCTTACTTCTTTCTTTCTTCTTTCTTACTTCTTTCTTACTTCTTTCTTACTTCTTTCTTCTTTCTTTCTAACTTCTTTCTTACTTCTTTCTTACTTCTTTCTTACTTCTTTCTTTCTTACTTCTTTCTTACTTCTTTTTAACTTCTTTCTTACTTCTTTCTTACTTCTTTCATACTTCTTTCTTACTTCTTTCTAACCTCTTTTTTCTTCTTTCTTACTTCTTTCTTACTTCTTTCTTACTTCTTTCTTCTTTCTTCTTTCTTTCTTACTTCTTTCTTACTTCTATCTTACTTCTTTCTAACTTCTTTCTTACTTCTTTCTTACTTCTTGCTTACTTCTTTCTTTCTTCTTTCTTACTTCTTTCTTCTTTCTTACTTCTTTCTTACTTCTTTCTTCATTCCATCTTACTTCTTTCTTACTTCTTTCTTACTTCTTTCTTACTTCTTTCTTACTTCTTTCTTACTTCTTTCTTCTTTCTTTCTTTCTTCTTTCTTACTTCCATCTTACTTCTTTCTTACTTCTTTCTTACTTCTTTCTAACTTCTTTCTTACTTCTTTCTTACTTCTTTCTTTCTTGCTTCTTTCTTACTTCTTTCATTCTTCTTTCTTTCTTCTTCCTTACTTCTTTCTTCTTTCTTTCTTACATCTTTCTTACTTCTTTCTTACCTCTTTATTTCTTCTTTCTTACTTCTTTCTTCATTCCTTCTTACTTCTTTCTTACTTCTTTCTTACTTCTTTCTTACTTCTTTCTTACTTCTTTCTTCATTCCTTCTTACTTCTTTCTTACTTCTTTCTTACTTCTTTCTTACTTCTTTCTTTCTTACTTCTTTCTTACTTCTTTCATACTTCTTTCTTCTTTCTTACTTCTTTCTTTCTTCTTTCTTACTTCTTTCTTACTTCTTTCTTACTTCTTTCTTAATTCTTTCTTCTTTCTTTCCTACTTCTTTCTTACTTCTTTCTTACTTCTTTCTTACTTCTTTCTTACTTCTTTCTTACTTCTTTCTAACTTCTTTTTTCTTCTTTCTTACTTCTTTCTTACTTCTTTCTTACTTCTTTCTTACTTCTTTCTTTCTTACTTATTTCTTACTTCTTTCTTACTTCTTTCTTACTTCTTCCTTACTTCTTTCTTACTTCTTTCTTACTTCTTTCTTACTTCTTTCTTTCTTCTTTCTTACTTCTTTCTTACTTCTTTCTTTCTTACTTCTTTCTTTCTTCTTTCATACTTCTTTCTTTCTTCTTTCTTACTTCTTTCTTCATTCCTTCTTACTTCTTTCTAACCTCTTTCTTACTTCTTTCTTACTTCTTTCTAACTTCTTTTTTCTTTTTTTCTTACTTCTTTCTTACTTCTTTCTTACTTTTTTCTTCTTTCTCTCTTACTTCTTTCTTACTTCTTTCTTACTTCTTTCTTACTTCTTTCTTACTTCTTTCTTACTTCTCTCTTACTTCTTTCTTACTTCTTGCTTACTTCTTTCTTTCTTCTTTCTTCTTTCTTTCTTACTTCTTTCTTACTTCTTTCTTCTTTCTTTCTTACTTCTTTCTTACTTCTTTCTTACTTCTTTCTTCTTTTTTTCTTCTTTCTTACTTCTTTCTTTCCTCTTTCTTACTTCTTTCTTACTTCTTTCTTACTTCTTTCTTACTTCTTTCTTACTTCTTTCTAACTTCTTTCCTACTTCTTTCTTACTTCTTTCTTCATTCCTTCTTACTTCTTTCTTACTTCTTTCTTACTTCTTTCTATCTTCTTTCTTCTTTCTTTCTTCTTTCTTACTTCTTTCATACTTCTTTCTTACTTCCTTCTTACTTGTTTCTTCTTTCTTTCTTACTTCTTTCTTACTTCTTTCTTACTTCTTTCTTACTTCTTTCTTACTTCTTTCTTACTTCTTTCTTTCTTCTTTCTTACTTCTTTCTTACTTCTTTCTTACTTCTTTCTTTCTTACTTCTTTCTTACTTCTTTCTTACTTATTTCTTACATATTTCTTACTGGTTTCTAACTTCTTTCTTACTTCTTTCTTACTTCTTTCTAACTTCTTTCTTACTTCTTTCTTACTTCTTTCTTTCTTCTATCTTTCTTAATTCTTTCCTACTTCTTTCTTACTTCTTTCTTACTTCTTTCTTTCTTCTTTCTTACTTCTTTCTTTCTTCCTTCTTTCTTACTTCTTTCTTACTTCTTTCTTACTTCTTTCTTACTTCTTTCTTACTTCTTTCTTCTTTCTTGCTTCTTTCTTACTTCTTTCTTACTTCTTTCTTTCTTACTTCTTTCATACTTCTTTCGTACTTCTTTCTTACTTCTTTCTTACTTCTTTCTTACTTCTTTCTTACTTCTTTCTTACTTCTTTCTTCTTTCTTTCTTACTTCTTTCTTACTTCTTTTTTTCTTCTTTCTTACTTCTTTCTTTCTTCTTTCTTACTTCTTTCTTACTTCTTTCTTACTTCTTTCTTACTTCTTTCTTTCTTCTTTCTTTCTTCTTTCTTACTTCTTTCTTACTTCTTTCTTCTTTCTTTCTTAATTCTTTCTTACTTCTTTCTTACTTCTTCCTAACTTCTTTCTGACCTCTTTATTAAGTCTTTCTTACTTCTTTCTTTCTTACTTCTTTCTTACTTCTTTCATACTTTTTTCTTCTTTCTCTCTTACTTCTTTCTTACTTCTTTCTTACTTATTTCTTTCTTCTTTCTTACGTCTTTCTTTCTTCTTTCTTACTTCTTTCTTACTTCTTTCTTACTTCTTTCTTACTTCTCTCTTACTTCTTTCTTACTTCTTTCTTACTTCTTTCTTACTTCTTTCTTACTTCTTTCTTACTTCTTTATTCATTCCTTCTTACTTCTTTCTTACTTCTTTCTTACTTCTTGCTTACTTCTTTCTTTCTTCTTTCTTCTTTCTTTCTTACTTCTTTCTTACTTCTTTCTTCTTTCTTTCTTACTTCTTTCTTACTTCTTTCTTACTTCTTTCTTACTTCTTTCTTACTTCTTTCTTCTTTCTTTCTTCTTTCTTACTTCTTTCTTTCTTCTTTCTTACTTCTTTCTTACTTCTTTCTTACTTCTTTCTTCTTTCTTTCTTACTTCTTTCTTACTTCTTTCTTACTTCTTTCTTACTTCTTTTTTTCTTCTTTCTTACTTCTTTCTTTCTTCTTTCTTACTTCTTTCTTACTTCTTTCTTACTTCTTTCTTACTTCTTTCTTACTTCTTTCTAACTTCTTTCCTACTTCTTTCTTACTTCTTTCTTCATTCCTTCTTACTTCTTTCTTACTTCTTTCTTACTTCTTTCTATCTTCTTTCTTCTTTCTTTCTTCTTTCTTACTTCTTTCATACTTCTTTCTTACTTCATTCTTACTTCTTTCTTCTTTCTTTCTTACTTCTTTCTTACTTCTTTCTTACTTCTTTCTTACTTCTTTCTTACTTCTTTCTTACTTCTTTCTTTCTTCTTTCTTACTTCTTTCTTACTTCTTTCTTACTTCTTTCTTTCTTACTTCTTTCTTACTTCTTTCTTACTTATTTCTTACATATTTCTTACTGGTTTCTAACTTCTTTCTTACTTCTTTCTTACTTCTTTCTAACTTCTTTCTTACTTCTTTCTTACTTCTTTCTTTCTTCTATCTTTCTTAATTCTTTCCTACTTCTTTCTTACTTCTTTCTTACTTCTTTCTTACTTCTTTCTTACTTCTTTCTTACTTCTTTCTTCTTTCTTTCTTTCTTCTTTCTTACTTCCATCTTACTTCTTTCTTACTTCTTTCTTACTTCTTTCTAACTTCTTTCTTACTTCTTTCTTACTTCTTTCTTTCTTGCTTCTTTCTTACTTCTTTCATTCTTCTTTCTTTCTTCTTCCTTACTTCTTTCTTCTTTCTTTCTTACATCTTTCTTACTTCTTTCTTACCTCTTTATTTCTTCTTTCTTACTTCTTTCTTCATTCCTTCTTACTTCTTTCTTACTTCTTTCTTACTTCTTTCTTACTTCTTTCTTACTTCTTTCTTCATTCCTTCTTACTTCTTTCTTACTTCTTTCTTACTTCTTTCTTCTTTCTTTCTTACTTCTTTCTTACTTCTTTCATACTTCTTTCTTCTTTCTTACTTCTTTCTTACTTCTTTCTTACTTCTTTCTTACTTCTTTCTTACTTCTTTCTTAATTCTTTCTTCTTTCTTTCCTACTTCTTTCTTACTTCTTTCTTACTTCTTTCTTACTTCTTTCTTACTTCTTTCTTACTTCTTTCTAACTTCTTTTTTCTTCTTTCTTACTTCTTTCTTACTTCTTTCTTACTTCTTTCTTACTTCTTTCTTTCTTACTTATTTCTTACTTCTTTCTTACTTCTTTCTTACTTCTTCCTTACTTCTTTCTTACTTCTTTCTTACTTCTTTCTTACTTCTTTCTTTCTTCTTTCTTACTTCTTTCTTACTTCTTTCTTTCTTACTTCTTTCTTTCTTCTTTCATACTTCTTTCTTTCTTCTTTCTTACTTCTTTCTTCATTCCTTCTTACTTCTTTCTAACCTCTTTCTTACTTCTTTCTTACTTCTTTCTAACTTCTTTTTTCTTTTTTTCTTACTTCTTTCTTACTTCTTTCTTACTTTTTTCTTCTTTCTCTCTTACTTCTTTCTTACTTCTTTCTTACTTCTTTCTTACTTCTTTCTTACTTCTCTCTTACTTCTTTCTTACTTCTTGCTTACTTCTTTCTTTCTTCTTTCTTCTTTCTTTCTTACTTCTTTCTTACTTCTTTCTTCTTTCTTTCTTACTTCTTTCTTACTTCTTTCTTACTTCTTTCTTCTTTTTTTCTTCTTTCTTACTTCTTTCTTTCTTCTTTCTTACTTCTTTCTTACTTCTTTCTTACTTCTTTCTTACTTCTTTCTTACTTCTTTCTAACTTCTTTCCTACTTCTTTCTTACTTCTTTCTTCATTCCTTCTTACTTCTTTCTTACTTCTTTCTTACTTCTTTCTATCTTCTTTCTTCTTTCTTTCTTCTTTCTTACTTCTTTCATACTTCTTTCTTACTTCATTCTTACTTCTTTCTTCTTTCTTTCTTACTTCTTTCTTACTTCTTTCTTACTTCTTTCTTACTTCTTTCTTACTTCTCTCTTACTTCTTTCTTTCTTCTTTCTTACTTCTTTCTTACTTCTTTCTTACTTCTTTCTTACTTCTTTCTTACTTCTTTCTTTCTTACTTCTTTCTTACTTCTTTCTTACTTATTTCTTACATATTTCTTACTGGTTTCTAACTTCTTTCTTACTTCTTTCTTACTTCTTTCTAACTTCTTTCTTACTTCTTTCTTACTTCTTTCTTTCTTCTATCTTTCTTAATTCTTTCCTACTTCTTTCTTACTTCTTTCTTACTTCTTTCTTTCTTCTTTCTTACTTCTTTCTTTCTTCCTTCTTTCTTACTTCTTTCTTACTTCTTTCTTACTTCTTTCTTACTTCTTTCTTACTTCTTTCTTCTTTCTTGCTTCTTTCTTACTTCTTTCTTACTTCTTTCTTTCTTACTTCTTTCATACTTCTTTCGTACTTCTTTCTTACTTCTTTCTTACTTCTTTCTTACTTCTTTCTTACTTCTTTCTTACTTCTTTCTTCTTTCTTTCTTACTTCTTTCTTACTTCTTTTTTTCTTCTTTCTTACTTCTTTCTTTCTTCTTTCTTACTTCTTTCTTACTTCTTTCTTACTTCTTTCTTACTTCTTTCTTTCTTCTTTCTTTCTTCTTTCTTACTTCTTTCTTACTTCTTTCTTCTTTCTTTCTTAATTCTTTCTTACTTCTTTCTTACTTCTTCCTAACTTCTTTCTGACCTCTTTATTAAGTCTTTCTTTCTTCTTTCTTTCTTACTTCTTTCTTACTTCTTTCATACTTTTTTCTTCTTTCTCTCTTACTTCTTTCTTACTTCTTTCTTACTTATTTCTTTCTTCTTTCTTACGTCTTTCTTTCTTCTTTCTTACTTCTTTCTTACTTCTTTCTTACTTCTTTCTTACTTCTCTCTTACTTCTTTCTTACTTCTTTCTTACTTCTTTTTTACTTCTTTCTTACTTCTTTCTTACTTCTTTATTCATTCCTTCTTACTTCTTTCTTACTTCTTTCTTACTTCTTGCTTACTTCTTTCTTTCTTCTTTCTTCTTTCTTTCTTACTTCTTTCTTACTTCTTTCTTCTTTCTTTCTTACTTCTTTCTTACTTCTTTCTTACTTCTTTCTTACTTCTTTCTTACTTCTTTCTTCTTTCTTTCTTCTTTCTTACTTCTTTCTTTCTTCTTTCTTACTTCTTTCTTACTTCTTTCTTACTTCTTTCTTCTTTCTTTCTTACTTCTTTCTTACTTCTTTCTTACTTCTTTCTTACTTCTTTTTTTCTTCTTTCTTACTTCTTTCTTACTTCTTCCTTACTTCTTTCTTACTTCTTTCTTACTTCTTTCTTACTTCTTTCTTTCTTCTTTCTTACTTCTTTCTTACTTCTTTCTTTCTTACTTCTTTCTTTCTTCTTTCATACTTCTTTCTTTCTTCTTTCTTACTTCTTTCTTCATTCCTTCTTACTTCTTTCTAACCTCTTTCTTACTTCTTTCTTACTTCTTTCTAACTTCTTTTTTCTTTTTTTCTTACTTCTTTCTTACTTCTTTCTTACTTTTTTCTTCTTTCTCTCTTACTTCTTTCTTACTTCTTTCTTACTTCTTTCTTACTTCTTTCTTACTTCTCTCTTACTTCTTTCTTACTTCTTGCTTACTTCTTTCTTTCTTCTTTCTTCTTTCTTTCTTACTTCTTTCTTACTTCTTTCTTCTTTCTTTCTTACTTCTTTCTTACTTCTTTCTTACTTCTTTCTTCTTTTTTTCTTCTTTCTTACTTCTTTCTTTCTTCTTTCTTACTTCTTTCTTACTTCTTTCTTACTTCTTTCTTACTTCTTTCTTACTTCTTTCTAACTTCTTTCCTACTTCTTTCTTACTTCTTTCTTCATTCCTTCTTACTTCTTTCTTACTTCTTTCTTACTTCTTTCTATCTTCTTTCTTCTTTCTTTCTTCTTTCTTACTTCTTTCATACTTCTTTCTTACTTCATTCTTACTTCTTTCTTCTTTCTTTCTTACTTCTTTCTTACTTCTTTCTTACTTCTTTCTTACTTCTTTCTTACTTCTTTCTTACTTCTTTCTTTCTTCTTTCTTACTTCTTTCTTACTTCTTTCTTACTTCTTTCTTACTTCTTTCTTACTTCTTTCTTTCTTACTTCTTTCTTACTTCTTTCTTACTTATTTCTTACATATTTCTTACTGGTTTCTAACTTCTTTCTTACTTCTTTCTTACTTCTTTCTAACTTCTTTCTTACTTCTTTCTTACTTCTTTCTTTCTTCTATCTTTCTTAATTCTTTCCTACTTCTTTCTTACTTCTTTCTTACTTCTTTCTTTCTTCTTTCTTACTTCTTTCTTTCTTCCTTCTTTCTTACTTCTTTCTTACTTCTTTCTTACTTCTTTCTTACTTCTTTCTTACTTCTTTCTTCTTTCTTGCTTCTTTCTTACTTCTTTCTTACTTCTTTCTTTCTTACTTCTTTCATACTTCTTTCGTACTTCTTTCTTACTTCTTTCTTACTTCTTTCTTACTTCTTTCTTACTTCTTTCTTACTTCTTTCTTCTTTCTTTCTTACTTCTTTCTTACTTCTTTTTTTCTTCTTTCTTACTTCTTTCTTTCTTCTTTCTTACTTCTTTCTTACTTCTTTCTTACTTCTTTCTTACTTCTTTCTTTCTTCTTTCTTTCTTCTTTCTTACTTCTTTCTTACTTCTTTCTTCTTTCTTTCTTAATTCTTTCTTACTTCTTTCTTACTTCTTCCTAACTTCTTTCTGACCTCTTTATTAAGTCTTTCTTACTTCTTTCTTTCTTACTTCTTTCTTACTTCTTTCATACTTTTTTCTTCTTTCTCTCTTACTTCTTTCTTACTTCTTTCTTACTTATTTCTTTCTTCTTTCTTACGTCTTTCTTTCTTCTTTCTTACTTCTTTCTTACTTCTTTCTTACTTCTTTCTTACTTCTCTCTTACTTCTTTCTTACTTCTTTCTTACTTCTTTTTTACTTCTTTCTTACTTCTTTCTTACTTCTTTATTCATTCCTTCTTACTTCTTTCTTACTTCTTTCTTACTTCTTGCTTACTTCTTTCTTTCTTCTTTCTTCTTTCTTTCTTACTTCTTTCTTACTTCTTTCTTCTTTCTTTCTTACTTCTTTCTTACTTCTTTCTTACTTCTTTCTTACTTCTTTCTTACTTCTTTCTTCTTTCTTTCTTCTTTCTTACTTCTTTCTTTCTTCTTTCTTACTTCTTTCTTACTTCTTTTTTACTTCTTTCTTACTTCTTTCTTACTTCTTTATTCATTCCTTCTTACTTCTTTCTTACTTCTTTCTTACTTCTTGCTTACTTCTTTCTTTCTTCTTTCTTCTTTCTTTCTTACTTCTTTCTTACTTCTTTCTTCTTTCTTTCTTACTTCTTTCTTACTTCTTTCTTACTTCTTTCTTACTTCTTTCTTACTTCTTTCTTCTTTCTTTCTTCTTTCTTACTTCTTTCTTTCTTCTTTCTTACTTCTTTCTTACTTCTTTCTTACTTCTTTCTTCTTTCTTTCTTACTTCTTTCTTACTTCTTTCTTACTTCTTTCTTACTTCTTTTTTTCTTCTTTCTTACTTCTTTCTTACTTCTTCCTTACTTCTTTCTTACTTCTTTCTTACTTCTTTCTTACTTCTTTCTTTCTTCTTTCTTACTTCTTTCTTACTTCTTTCTTTCTTACTTCTTTCTTTCTTCTTTCATACTTCTTTCTTTCTTCTTTCTTACTTCTTTCTTCATTCCTTCTTACTTCTTTCTAACCTCTTTCTTACTTCTTTCTTACTTCTTTCTAACTTCTTTTTTCTTTTTTTCTTACTTCTTTCTTACTTCTTTCTTACTTTTTTCTTCTTTCTCTCTTACTTCTTTCTTACTTCTTTCTTACTTCTTTCTTACTTCTTTCTTACTTCTCTCTTACTTCTTTCTTACTTCTTGCTTACTTCTTTCTTTCTTCTTTCTTCTTTCTTTCTTACTTCTTTCTTACTTCTTTCTTCTTTCTTTCTTACTTCTTTCTTACTTCTTTCTTACTTCTTTCTTCTTTTTTTCTTCTTTCTTACTTCTTTCTTTCTTCTTTCTTACTTCTTTCTTACTTCTTTCTTACTTCTTTCTTACTTCTTTCTTACTTCTTTCTAACTTCTTTCCTACTTCTTTCTTACTTCTTTCTTCATTCCTTCTTACTTCTTTCTTACTTCTTTCTTACTTCTTTCTATCTTCTTTCTTCTTTCTTTCTTCTTTCTTACTTCTTTCATACTTCTTTCTTACTTCATTCTTACTTCTTTCTTCTTTCTTTCTTACTTCTTTCTTACTTCTTTCTTACTTCTTTCTTACTTCTTTCTTACTTCTTTCTTACTTCTTTCTTTCTTCTTTCTTACTTCTTTCTTACTTCTTTCTTACTTCTTTCTTACTTCTTTCTTACTTCTTTCTTTCTTACTTCTTTCTTACTTCTTTCTTACTTATTTCTTACATATTTCTTACTGGTTTCTAACTTCTTTCTTACTTCTTTCTTACTTCTTTCTAACTTCTTTCTTACTTCTTTCTTACTTCTTTCTTTCTTCTATCTTTCTTAATTCTTTCCTACTTCTTTCTTACTTCTTTCTTACTTCTTTCTTTCTTCTTTCTTACTTCTTTCTTTCTTCCTTCTTTCTTACTTCTTTCTTACTTCTTTCTTACTTCTTTCTTACTTCTTTCTTACTTCTTTCTTCTTTCTTGCTTCTTTCTTACTTCTTTCTTACTTCTTTCTTTCTTACTTCTTTCATACTTCTTTCGTACTTCTTTCTTACTTCTTTCTTACTTCTTTCTTACTTCTTTCTTACTTCTTTCTTACTTCTTTCTTCTTTCTTTCTTACTTCTTTCTTACTTCTTTTTTTCTTCTTTCTTACTTCTTTCTTTCTTCTTTCTTACTTCTTTCTTACTTCTTTCTTACTTCTTTCTTACTTCTTTCTTTCTTCTTTCTTTCTTCTTTCTTACTTCTTTCTTACTTCTTTCTTCTTTCTTTCTTAATTCTTTCTTACTTCTTTCTTACTTCTTCCTAACTTCTTTCTGACCTCTTTATTAAGTCTTTCTTACTTCTTTCTTTCTTACTTCTTTCTTACTTCTTTCATACTTTTTTCTTCTTTCTCTCTTACTTCTTTCTTACTTCTTTCTTACTTATTTCTTTCTTCTTTCTTACGTCTTTCTTTCTTCTTTCTTACTTCTTTCTTACTTCTTTCTTACTTCTTTCTTACTTCTCTCTTACTTCTTTCTTACTTCTTTCTTACTTCTTTTTTACTTCTTTCTTACTTCTTTCTTACTTCTTTATTCATTCCTTCTTACTTCTTTCTTACTTCTTTCTTACTTCTTGCTTACTTCTTTCTTTCTTCTTTCTTCTTTCTTTCTTACTTCTTTCTTACTTCTTTCTTCTTTCTTTCTTACTTCTTTCTTACTTCTTTCTTACTTCTTTCTTACTTCTTTCTTACTTCTTTCTTCTTTCTTTCTTCTTTCTTACTTCTTTCTTTCTTCTTTCTTACTTCTTTCTTACTTCTTTCTTACTTCTTTCTTCTTTCTTTCTTACTTCTTTCTTACTTCTTTCTTACTTCTTTCTTACTTCTTTTTTTCTTCTTTCTTACTTCTTTCTTTCTTCTTTCTTACTTCTTTCTTACTTCTTTCTTACTTCTTTCTTACTTCTTTCTTACTTCTTTCTAACTTCTTTCCTACTTCTTTCTTACTTCTTTCTTCATTCCTTCTTACTTCTTTCTTACTTCTTTCTTACTTCTTTCTATCTTCTTTCTTCTTTCTTTCTTCTTTCTTACTTCTTTCATACTTCTTTCTTACTTCATTCTTACTTCTTTCTTCTTTCTTTCTTACTTCTTTCTTACTTCTTTCTTACTTCTTTCTTACTTCTTTCTTACTTCTTTCTTACTTCTTTCTTTCTTCTTTCTTACTTCTTTCTTACTTCTTTCTTACTTCTTTCTTTCTTACTTCTTTCTTACTTCTTTCTTACTTATTTCTTACATATTTCTTACTGGTTTCTAACTTCTTTCTTACTTCTTTCTTACTTCTTTCTAACTTCTTTCTTACTTCTTTCTTACTTCTTTCTTTCTTCTATCTTTCTTAATTCTTTCCTACTTCTTTCTTACTTCTTTCTTACTTCTTTCTTTCTTCTTTCTTACTTCTTTCTTTCTTCCTTCTTTCTTACTTCTTTCTTACTTCTTTCTTACTTCTTTCTTACTTCTTTCTTACTTCTTTCTTCTTTCTTACTTCTTTCTTACTTCTTTCTTACTTCTTTCTTTCTTACTTCTTTCATACTTCTTTCGTACTTCTTTCTTACTTCTTTCTTACTTCTTTCTTACTTCTTTCTTACTTCTTTCTTACTTCTTTCTTCTTTCTTTCTTACTTCTTTCTTACTTCTTTTTTTCTTCTTTCTTACTTCTTTCTTTCTTCTTTCTTACTTCTTTCTTTCTTCTATCTTTCTTAATTCTTTCTTACTTCCTTCATACTTCTTTCTTACTTCTTTCTTCTTTCTTTCTTACTTCTTTCTTTCTTCTTTCTTCTTTCTTTCTTACTTCTTTCTTACTTCTTTCTAACTTCTTTCTTTCTTATTTCATTCTTACTTCTTTCCTACTTCTTTCTTACTTCTTTCTTACTTCTTTTTTTCTTCTTTCTTACTTCTTTCTTTCTTACTTCTTTATTACTTCTTTATTACTTCTTTCTAAATTCTTTTTTATTCTTTCTTACTTCTTTCTTACTTCTTTCTTAATTCTTTCTTATTTCTTTCTTCTTTCTTTCTTACTTCTTTCTTTCTTCTTTCTTACTTCTTTCTTTCTTCTTTCTTACTTCTTTCTTACTTCTTTTTTTCTTCTTTCTTACTTCTTTCTTTCTTACTTCTTTATTACTTCTTTATTACTTCTTTCTAAATTCTTTTTTATTCTTTCTTACTTCTTTCTTACTTCTTTCTTAATTCTTTCTTATTTCTTTCTTCTTTCTTTCTTACTTCTTTCTTACTTCTTTCTTTCTTCTTTCTTACTTCTTTCTTTCTTCTTTCTTACTTCTTTCTTTCTTACTTCTTACTTCTTTCTTAATTCTTTCTTACTTCTTTCTTACTTCTTTCTTTCTTCTTTCTTACTTCTTTCTTACTTCTTTCTTAATTCTTTCTTACTTCTTTCTTCTTTCTTTCTTACTTCTTTCTTACTTCTTTCTTACTTCTTTCTTCTTTCTTTCTTAATTCTTTCTTACTTCTTTCTTACTTATTTCTTTCTTCTTTCTTACGTCTTTCTTTCTTCTTTCTTATTTCTTTCTTACTTCTTTCTTACTTCTTTCTTTCTTCTTTCTTTCTTCTTTCTTACTTCTTTCTTACTTCTTTCTTCTTTCTTTCTTAATTCTTTCTTACTTCTTTCTTACTTCTTCCTAACTTCTTTCTGACCTCTTTATTAAGTCTTTCTTACTTCTTTCTTTCTTACTTCTTTCTTACTTCTTTCATACTTTTTTCTTCTTTCTCTCTTACTTCTTTCTTACTTCTTTCTTACTTATTTCTTTCTTCTTTCTTACGTCTTTCTTTCTTCTTTCTTACTTCTTTCTTACTTCTTTCTTACTTCTTTCTTACTTCTCTCTTACTTCTTTCTTACTTCTTTCTTACTTCTTTCTTACTTCTTTCTTACTTCTTTCTTACTTCTTTATTCATTCCTTCTTACTTCTTTCTTACTTCTTTCTTACTTCTTGCTTACTTCTTTCTTTCTTCTTTCTTCTTTCTTTCTTACTTCTTTCTTACTTCTTTCTTCTTTCTTTCTTACTTCTTTCTTACTTCTTTCTTACTTCTTTCTTACTTATTTCTTACTTCTTTCTTCTTTCTTTCTTCTTTCTTACTTCTTTCTTTCTTCTTTCTTACTTCTTTCTTACTTCTTTCTTACTTCTTTCTAACTTCTTTTTTCTTCTTTCTTACTTCTTTCTTACTTCTTTCTTACTTCTTTCTTTCTTCTTTCTTTCTTACTTCTTTCTTACTTCTTTCTTACTTCTTTCTTCTTTCTTTCTTACTTCTTTCTTACTTCTTTCTTACTTCTTTCTAACTTCTTTCCTACTTCTTTCTTACTTCTTTCTAACTTCTTTTTTCTTCTTTCTTTCTCCTTTCTTACTTCTTTCTTACTTCTTTCTTACTTCTTTCTTTCTTCTTTCTTCTTTCTTTCTTCTTTCTTACTTCTTTCATACTTCTTTCTTACTTCATTCTTACTTCTTTCTTCTTTCTTTCTAACTTCTTTCTTACTTCTTTCTTACTTCTTTCATAATTCTTTCTTCTTTCTTACTTCTTTCTTCTTTCTTTCTTACTTCTTTCTTACTTCTTTCTAACTTCTTTCCTACTTCTTTCTTACTTCTTTCTTCATTCCTTCTTACTTCTTTCTTACTTCTTTCTTACTTCTTTCTTACTTCTTTATTTCTTCTTTCTTCTTCCTTTCTTCTTTCTTACTTCTTTCATACTTCTTTCTTACTTCATTCTTACTTCTTTCTTCTTTCTTTCTTACTTCTTTCTTACTTCTTTCTTACTTCTTTCTTACTTCTTTCTTACTTCTTTCTTACTTCTTTCTTTCTTCTTTCTTACTTCTTTCTTACTTCTTTCTTACTTCTTTCTTACTTATTTCTTACATATTTCTTACTGGTTTCTAACTTCTTTCTTACTTCTTTCTTACTTCTTTCTAACTTCTTTCTTACTTCTTTCTTACTTCTTTCTTTCTTCTATCTTTCTTAATTCTTTCTTACTTCCTTCATACTTCTTTCTTACTTCTTTCTTCTTTCTTTCTTACTTCTTTCTTTCTTCTTTCTTCTTTCTTTCTTACTTCTTTCTTACTTCTTTCTTTCTTATTTCATTCTTACTTCTTTCCTACTTCTTTCTTACTTCTTTCTTACTTCTTTTTTTCTTCTTTCTTACTTCTTTCTTTCTTACTTCTTTATTACTTCTTTATTACTTCTTTCTAAATTCTTTTTTATTCTTTCTTACTTCTTTCTTACTTCTTTCTTAATTCTTTCTTATTTCTTTCTTCTTTCTTTCTTACTTCTTTCTTACTTCTTTCTTTCTTCTTTCTTACTTCTTTCTTTCTTCTTTCTTACTTCTTTCTTTCTTACTTCTTACTTCTTTCTTAATTCTTTCTTACTTCTTTCTTACTTCTTTCTTTCTTCTTTCTTACTTCTTTCTTACTTCTTTCTTAATTCTTTCTTACTTCTTTCTTCTTTCTTTCTTACTTCTTTCTTACTTCTTTCTTTCTTCTTTCTTACTTCTTTCTTACTTCTTTCTTACTTCTTTCTTCTTTCTTACTTCTTTCTTCCTTCTTTCTTACTTCTTTCTTACTTCTTTCTTACTTCTTCCTAACTTCTTTCTTACTTCTTTATTACGTCTTTCTTACTTCTTTATTACGTCTTTCTTACTTCTTTCTTACTTCTTTCATACTTCTTTCTTTCTTCTTTTTTACTTCTTTCTTACTTCTTTCTTACTTCTTTCTTACTTCTTTCTTCTTTCTTTCTTACTTCTTTCTTACTTCTTTCTTACTTCTTTCTTACTTCTTTCTTACTTCTTTCTTACTTCTTTCTTTCTTCTTTCTTACTTCTTTCTTACTTCTTTCTTACTTCTTTCTTTCTTACTTCTTTCTTACTTCTTTCTTACTTATTTCTTACATATTTCTTACTGGTTTCTAACTTCTTTCTTACTTCTTTCTTACTTCTTTCTAACTTCTTTCTTACTTCTTTCTTACTTCTTTCTTTCTTCTATCTTTCTTAATTCTTTCCTACTTCTTTCTTACTTCTTTCTTACTTCTTTCTTACTTCTTTCTTACTTCTTTCTTACTTCTTTCTTCTTTCTTTCTTTCTTCTTTCTTACTTCCATCTTACTTCTTTCTTACTTCTTTCTTACTTCTTTCTAACTTCTTTCTTACTTCTTTCTTACTTCTTTCTTTCTTGCTTCTTTCTTACTTCTTTCATTCTTCTTTCTTTCTTCTTCCTTACTTCTTTCTTCTTTCTTTCTTACATCTTTCTTACTTCTTTCTTACCTCTTTATTTCTTCCTTCTTACTTCTTTCTTCATTCCTTCTTACTTCTTTCTTACTTCTTTCTTACTTCTTTCTTACTTCTTTCTTACTTCTTTCTTCATTCCTTCTTACTTCTTTCTTACTTCTTTCTTACTTCTTTCTTACTTCTTTCTTTCTTACTTCTTTCTTACTTCTTTCATACTTCTTTCTTCTTTCTTACTTCTTTCTTTCTTCTTTCTTACTTCTTTCTTACTTCTTTCTTACTTCTTTCTTAATTCTTTCTTCTTTCTTTCCTACTTCTTTCTTACTTCTTTCTTACTTCTTTCTTACTTCTTTCTTACTTCTTTCTTACTTCTTTCTAACTTCTTTTTTCTTCTTTCTTACTTCTTTCTTACTTCTTTCTTACTTCTTTCTTACTTCTTTCTTTCTTACTTATTTCTTACTTCTTTCTTACTTCTTTCTTACTTCTTCCTTACTTCTTTCTTACTTCTTTCTTACTTCTTTCTTACTTCTTTCTTTCTTCTTTCTTACTTCTTTCTTACTTCTTTCTTTCTTACTTCTTTCTTTCTTCTTTCATACTTCTTTCTTTCTTCTTTCTTACTTCTTTCTTCATTCCTTCTTACTTCTTTCTAACCTCTTTCTTACTTCTTTCTTACTTCTTTCTAACTTCTTTTTTCTTTTTTTCTTACTTCTTTCTTACTTCTTTCTTACTTTTTTCTTCTTTCTCTCTTACTTCTTTCTTACTTCTTTCTTACTTCTTTCTTACTTCTTTCTTACTTCTCTCTTACTTCTTTCTTACTTCTTGCTTACTTCTTTCTTTCTTCTTTCTTCTTTCTTTCTTACTTCTTTCTTACTTCTTTCTTCTTTCTTTCTTACTTCTTTCTTACTTCTTTCTTACTTCTTTCTATCTTCTTTCTTCTTTCTTTCTTCTTTCTTACTTCTTTCATACTTCTTTCTTACTTCATTCTTACTTCTTTCTTCTTTCTTTCTTACTTCTTTCTTACTTCTTTCTTACTTCTTTCTTACTTCTTTCTTACTTCTTTCTTACTTCTTTCTTTCTTCTTTCTTACTTCTTTCTTACTTCTTTCTTACTTCTTTCTTTCTTACTTCTTTCTTACTTCTTTCTTACTTATTTCTTACATATTTCTTACTGGTTTCTAACTTCTTTCTTACTTCTTTCTTACTTCTTTCTAAATTCTTTCTTACTTCTTTCTTACTTCTTTCTTTCTTCTATCTTTCATAATTCTTTCCTACTTCTTTCTTACTTCTTTCTTACTTCTTTCTTTCTTCTTTCTTACTTCTTTCTTTCTTCCTTCTTTCTTACTTCTTTCTTACTTCTTTCTTACTTCTTTCTTACTTCTTTCTTACTTCTTTCTTCTTTCTTACTTCTTTCTTACTTCTTTCTTACTTCTTTCTTTCTTACTTCTTTCATACTTCTTTCGTACTTCTTTCTTACTTCTTTCTTACTTCTTTCTTACTTCTTTCTTACTTCTTTCTTACTTCTTTCTTCTTTCTTTCTTACTTCTTTCTTACTTCTTTTTTTCTTCTTTCTTACTTCTTTCTTTCTTCTTTCTTACTTCTTTCTTTCTTCTATCTTTCTTAATTCTTTCTTACTTCCTTCATACTTCTTTCTTACTTCTTTCTTCTTTCTTTCTTACTTCTTTCTTTCTTCTTTCTTCTTTCTTTCTTACTTCTTTCTTACTTCTTTCTTTCTTATTTCTTACATATTTCTTACTGGTTTCTAACTTCTTTCTTACTTCTTTCTTACTTCTTTCTAACTTCTTTCTTTCTTATTTCATTCTTACTTCTTTCCTACTTCTTTCTTACTTCTTTCTTACTTCTTTTTTTCTTCTTTCTTACTTCTTTCTTTCTTACTTCTTTATTACTTCTTTATTACTTCTTTCTAAATTCTTTTTTATTCTTTCTTACTTCTTTCTTACTTCTTTCTTAATTCTTTCTTATTTCTTTCTTCTTTCTTTCTTACTTCTTTCTTTCTTCTTTCTTACTTCTTTCTTTCTTCTTTCTTACTTCTTTCTTACTTCTTTTTTTCTTCTTTCTTACTTCTTTCTTTCTTACTTCTTTATTACTTCTTTATTACTTCTTTCTAAATTCTTTTTTATTCTTTCTTACTTCTTTCTTACTTCTTTCTTAATTCTTTCTTATTTCTTTCTTCTTTCTTTCTTACTTCTTTCTTACTTCTTTCTTTCTTCTTTCTTACTTCTTTCTTTCTTCTTTCTTACTTCTTTCTTTCTTACTTCTTACTTCTTTCTTAATTCTTTCTTACTTCTTTCTTACTTCTTTCTTTCTTCTTTCTTACTTCTTTCTTACTTCTTTCTTAATTCTTTCTTACTTCTTTCTTCTTTCTTTCTTACTTCTTTCTTACTTCTTTCTTACTTCTTTCTTCTTTCTTTCTTAATTCTTTCTTACTTCTTTCTTACTTATTTCTTTCTTCTTTCTTACGTCTTTCTTTCTTCTTTCTTATTTCTTTCTTACTTCTTTCTTACTTCTTTCTTTCTTCTTTCTTTCTTCTTTCTTACTTCTTTCTTACTTCTTTCTTCTTTCTTTCTTAATTCTTTCTTACTTCTTTCTTACTTCTTCCTAACTTCTTTCTGACCTCTTTATTAAGTCTTTCTTACTTCTTTCTTTCTTACTTCTTTCTTACTTCTTTCATACTTTTTTCTTCTTTCTCTCTTACTTCTTTCTTACTTCTTTCTTACTTATTTCTTTCTTATTTCTTACGTCTTTCTTTCTTCTTTCTTACTTCTTTCTTACTTCTTTCTTACTTCTTTCTTACTTCTCTCTTACTTCTTTCTTACTTCTTTCTTACTTCTTTCTTACTTCTTTCTTACTTCTTTCTTACTTCTTTATTCATTCCTTCTTACTTCTTTCTTACTTCTTTCTTACTTCTTGCTTACTTCTTTCTTTCTTCTTTCTTCTTTCTTTCTTACTTCTTTCTTACTTCTTTCTTCTTTCTTTCTTACTTCTTTCTTACTTCTTTCTTACTTCTTTCTTACTTCTTTCTTACTTCTTTCTTCTTTCTTTCTTCTTTCTTACTTCTTTCTTTCTTCTTTCTTACTTCTTTCTTACTTCTTTCTTACTTCTTTCTAACTTCTTTTTTCTTCTTTCTTACTTCTTTCTTACTTCTTTCTTACTTCTTTCTTTCTTCTTTCTTTCTTACTTCGTTCTTACTTCTTTCTTACTTCTTTCTTCTTTCTTTCTTACTTCTTTCTTACTTCTTTCTTACTTCTTTCTAACTTCTTTCCTACTTCTTTCTTACTTCTTTCTAACTTCTTTTTTCTTCTTTCTTTCTCCTTTCTTACTTCTTTCTTACTTCTTTCTTACTTCTTTCTTTCTTCTTTCTTCTTTCTTTCTTCTTTCTTACTTCTTTCATACTTCTTTCTTACTTCATTCTTACTTCTTTCTTCTTTCTTTCTAACTTCTTTCTTACTTCTTTCTTACTTCTTTCATAATTCTTTCTTCTTTCTTACTTCTTTCTTCTTTCTTTCTTACTTCTTTCTTACTTCTTTCTAACTTCTTTCCTACTTCTTTCTTACTTCTTTCTTCATTCCTTCTTACTTCTTTCTTACTTCTTTCTTACTTCTTTCTTACTTCTTTATTTCTTCTTTCTTCTTCCTTTCTTCTTTCTTACTTCTTTCATACTTCTTTCTTACTTCATTCTTACTTCTTTCTTCTTTCTTTCTTACTTCTTTCTTACTTCTTTCTTACTTCTTTCTTACTTCTTTCTTACTTCTTTCTTACTTCTTTCTTTCTTCTTTCTTACTTCTTTCTTACTTCTTTCTTACTTCTTTCTTACTTCTTTCTTTCTTCTTTCTTACTTCTTTCTTACTTCTTTCTTAATTCTTTCTTACTTCTTTCTTCTTTCTTTCTTACTTCTTTCTTACTTCTTTCTTTCTTCTTTCTTACTTCTTTCTTACTTCTTTCTTACTTCTTTCTTCTTTCTTACTTCTTTCTTCCTTCTTTCTTACTTCTTTCTTACTTCTTTCTTACTTCTTCCTAACTTCTTTCTTACTTCTTTATTACGTCTTTCTTACTTCTTTATTACGTCTTTCTTACTTCTTTCTTACTTCTTTCATACTTCTTTCTTTCTTCTTTTTTACTTCTTTCTTACTTCTTTCTTACTTCTTTCTTACTTCTTTCTTACTTCTTTCTTACTTCTTTCTAACCTCTTTCTTACTTCTTTCTTACTTCTTTCTAACTTTTTTTTTCTTTTTTCTTACTTCTTTCTTACTTCTTTCTTACTTTTTTCTTCTTTCTCTCTTACTTCTTTCTTACTTCTTTCTTACTTATTTCTTTCTTCTTTCTTACGTCTTTCTTTCTTCTTTCTTACTTCTTTCTTACTTCTTTCTTACTTCTTTCTTACTTCCCTCTTATTTCTTTCTTACTTCTTTCTAACTTTTTTTTTCTTTTTTTCTTACTTCTTTCTTACTTCTTTCTTACTTTTTTTTCTTTCTCTCTTACTTCTTTCTTACTTCTTTCTTACTTATTTCTATCTTCTTTCTTACGTCTTTCTTTCTTCTTACTTCTTTCTTACTTCTTTCTTACTTCTTTCTTACTTCTCTCTTACTTCTTTCTTACTTCTTTCTTACTTCTTTCTTACTTCTTTCTTACTTCTTTCTTACTTCTTTCTTTCTTCTTTCTTACTTCTTTCTTACTTCTTTCTTTCTTACTTCTTTCTTACTTCTTTCTTACTTCTTTCTTACTTATTTCTTACTTCTTTCTAACTTCTTTCTTACTTCTTTCTTACTTCTTTCTAACTTCTTTCTTACTTCTTTCTTACTTCTTTCTTTCTTGCTTCTTTCTTACTTCTTTCATTCTTCTTTCTTTCTTCTTCCTTACTTCTTTCTTCTTTCTTTCTTACATCTTTCTTACTTCTTTCTTACCTCTTTATTTCTTCTTTCTTACTTCTTTCTTCATTCCTTCTTACTTCTTTCTTACTTCTTTCTTACTTCTTTCTTACTTCTTTCTTACTTCTTTCTTCATTCCTTCTTACTTCTTTCTTACTTCTTTCTTACTTCTTTCTTACTTCTTTCTTACTTCTTTCTTACTTCTTTCTAACTTCTTTCCTACTTCTTTCTTACTTCTTTCTTCATTCCTTCTTACTTCTTTCTTACTTCTTTCTTACTTCTTTCTTTCTTCTTTCTTCTTTCTTTCTTCTTTCTTACTTCTTTCATACTTCTTTCTTACTTCATTCTTACTTCTTTCTTCTTTCTTTCTTACTTCTTTCTTACTTCTTTCTTACTTCTTTCTTACTTCTTTCTTACTTCTTTCTTTCTTCTTTCTTACTTCTTTCTTACTTCTTTCTTACTTCTTTCTTTCTTACTTCTTTCTTACTTCTTTCTTACTTCTTTCTTACATATTTCTTACTGGTTTCTAACTTCTTTCTTACTTCTTTCTTACTTCTTTCTAACTTCTTTCTTACTTCTTTCTTACTTCTTTCTTTCTTCTATCTTTCTTAATTCTTTCCTACTTCTTTCTTACTTCTTTCTTACTTCTTTCTTTCTTCTTTCTTACTTCTTTCTTTCTTCCTTCTTTCTTACTTCTTTCTTACTTCGTTCTTACTTCTTTCTTACTTCTTTCTTACTTCTTTCTTCTTTCTTACTTCTTTCTTACTTCTTTCTTTCTTACTTCTTTCATACTTCTTTCGTACTTCTTTCTTACTTCTTTCTTACTTCTTTCTTACTTCTTTCTTACTTCTTTCTTACTTCTTTCTTCTTTCTTTCTTTCTTCTTTCATACTTCTTTCTTTCTTCTTTCTTACTTCTTTCTTCATTCCTTCTTACTTCTTTCTTACTTCTTTCTTACTTCTTTCTTACTTCTTTCTTCTTTCTTTCTTACTTTTCTTAATTCTTTCTTTCTTCTTTCTTACTTCTTTCTTACTTCTTTCTTACTTCTTTCTTACTTCTTTCTTACTTCTTTCTAACCTCTTTCTTACTTCTTTCTTACTTCTTTCTAACTTCTTTTTTCTTTTTTCTTACTTCTTTCTTACTTCTTTCTTACTTTTTTCTTCTTTCTATCTTACTTCTTTCTTACTTCTTTCTTACTTATTTCTTTCTTCTTTCTTACGTCTTTCTTTCTTCTTTCTTACTTCTTTCTTACTTCTTTCTTACTTCTTTCTTACTTCTCTCTTACTTCTTTCTTACTTCTTTCTTACATCTTTCTTACTTCTTTCTTACTTCTTTCTTCTTTCTTTCTTTCTTCTTTCTTTCTTCTTTCTTACTTCCATCTTACTTCTTTCTTACATCTTTCTAACTTCTTTTTTCTTCTTTCTTACTTCTTTCTTACTTCTTTCTTACTTCTTTCTTTCTTCTTTCTTACTTCTTTCTTTCTTCTTTCTTACTTCTTTCTTACTTCTTTCTTTCTTACTTCTTTCTTACTTCTTTCTTACTTCTTTCTTACTTCTTTCTTACTTCTTTCTAACTTCTTTCTTACTTCTTTCTTACTTCTTTCTAACTTCTTTCTTACTTCTTTCTTACTTCTTTCTTTCTTGCTTCTTTCTTACTTCTTTCATTCTTCTTTCTTTCTTCTTCTTACTACTTTCTTCTTTCTTTCTTACATCTTTCTTACTTCTTTCTTACCTCTTTATTTCTTCTTTCTTACTTCTTTCTTCATTCCTTCTTACTTCTTTCTTACTTCTTTCTTACTTCTTTCTTACTTCTTTCTTACTTCTTTCTTCATTCCTTCTTACTTCTTTCAAACTTCTTTCTTACTTCTTTCTTAATTCTTTATTACTTCTTTGTTACTTCTTTCTTTCTTCTTTCTTACTTCTTTCTTTCTTCTTTCTTACTTCTTTCTTACTTCTTTCTTACTTCTTTCTTCTTTCTTTCTAACTTCTTTCTTACTTCTTTCTTACTTCTTTCTTACTTCTTTCTTTCTTACTTCTTTCTTACTTCTTTTTAACTTCTTTCTTACTTCTTTCTTACTTCTTTCATACTTCTTTCTTACTTCTTTCTAACCTCTTTTTTCTTCTTTCTTACTTCTTTCTTACTTCTTTCTTACTTCTTTCTTACTTCTTTCTTCTTTCTTTCTTACTTCTTTCTTACTTCTATCTTACTTCTTTCTAACTTCTTTCTTACTTCTTTCTTACTTCTTGCTTACTTCTTTCTTTCTTCTTTCTTACTTCTTTCTTTCTTCTTTCTTACTTCTTTCTTACTTCTTTCTTCATTCCATCTTACTTCTTTCTTACTTCTTTCTTACTTCTTTCTTACTTCTTTCTTACTTCTTTCTTACTTCTTTCTTCTTTCTTTCTTTCTTCTTTCTTACTTCCATCTTACTTCTTTCTTACTTCTTTCTTACTTCTTTCTAACTTCTTTCTTACTTCTTTCTTACTTCTTTCTTTCTTGCTTCTTTCTTACTTCTTTCATTCTTCTTTCTTTCTTCTTCCTTACTTCTTTCTTCTTTCTTTCTTACATCTTTCTTACTTCTTTCTTACCTCTTTATTTCTTCTTTCTTACTTCTTTCTTCATTCCTTCTTACTTCTTTCTTACTTCTTTCTTACTTCTTTCTTACTTCTTTCTTACTTCTTTCTTCATTCCTTCTTACTTCTTTCTTACTTCTTTCTTACTTCTTTCTTACTTCTTTCTTTCTTACTTCTTTCTTACTTCTTTCATACTTCTTTCTTCTTTCTTACTTCTTTCTTTCTTCTTTCTTACTTCTTTCTTACTTCTTTCTTACTTCTTTCTTAATTCTTTCTTCTTTCTTTCCTACTTCTTTCTTACTTCTTTCTTACTTCTTTCTTACTTATTTCTTACTTCTTTCTTACTTCTTTCTAACTTCTTTTTTCTTCTTTCTTACTTCTTTCTTACTTCTTTCTTACTTCTTTCTTACTTCTTTCTTTCTTACTTATTTCTTACTTCTTTCTTACTTCTTTCTTACTTCTTCCTTACTTCTTTCTTACTTCTTTCTTACTTCTTTCTTACTTCTTTCTTTCTTCTTTCTTACTTCTTTCTTACTTCTTTCTTTCTTACTTCTTTCTTTCTTCTTTCATACTTCTTTCTTTCTTCTTTCTTACTTCTTTCTTCATTCCTTCTTACTTCTTTCTAACCTCTTTCTTACTTCTTTCTTACTTCTTTCTAACTTCTTTTTTCTTTTTTTCTTACTTCTTTCTTACTTCTTTCTTACTTTTTTCTTCTTTCTCTCTTACTTCTTTCTTACTTCTTTCTTACTTATTTCTTTCTTCTTTCTTACGTCTTTCTTTCTTCTTTCTTACTTCTTTCTTACTTCTTTCTTACTTCTTTCTTACTTCTCTCTTACTTCTTTCTTACTTCTTGCTTACTTCTTTCTTTCTTCTTTCTTCTTTCTTTCTTACTTCTTTCTTACTTCTTTCTTCTTTCTTTCTTACTTCTTTCTTACTTCTTTCTTACTTCTTTCTTACTTCTTTTTTTCTTCTTTCTTACTTCTTTCTTTCTTCTTTCTTACTTCTTTCTTACTTCTTTCTTACTTCTTTCTTACTTCTTTCTTACTTCTTTCTAACTTCTTTCCTACTTCATTCTTACTTCTTTCTTCATTCCTTCTTACTTCTTTCTTACTTCTTTCTTACTTCTTTCTATCTTCTTTCTTCTTTCTTTCTTCTTTCTTACTTCTTTCATACTTCTTTCTTACTTCATTCTTACTTCTTTCTTCTTTCTTTCTTACTTCTTTCTTACTTCTTTCTTACTTCTTTCTTACTTCTTTCTTACTTCTTTCTTACTTCTTTCTTTCTTCTTTCTTACTTCTTTCTTACTTCTTTCTTACTTCTTTCTTTCTTACTTCTTTCTTACTTCTTTCTTACTTATTTCTTACATATTTCTTACTGGTTTCTAACTTCTTTCTTACTTCTTTCTTACTTCTTTCTAACTTCTTTCTTACTTCTTTCTTACTTCTTTCTTTCTTCTATCTTTCTTAATTCTTTCCTACTTCTTTCTTACTTCTTTCTTACTTCTTTCTTTCTTCTTTCTTACTTCTTTCTTTCTTCCTTCTTTCTTACTTCTTTCTTACTTCTTTCTTACTTCTTTCTTACTTCTTTCTTACTTCTTTCTTCTTTCTTACTTCTTTCTTACTTCTTTCTTACTTCTTTCTTTCTTACTTCTTTCATACTTCTTTCGTACTTCTTTCTTACTTCTTTCTTACTTCTTTCTTACTTCTTTCTTACTTCTTTCTTACTTCTTTCTTCTTCCTTTCTTACTTCTTTCTTACTTCTTTTTTTCTTCTTTCTTACTTCTTTCTTTCTTCTTTCTTACTTCTTTCTTACTTCTTTCTTACTTCTTTCTTACTTCTTTCTTTCTTCTTTCTTTCTTCTTTCTTACTTCTTTCTTACTTCTTTCTTCTTTCTTTCTTAATTCTTTCTTACTTCTTTCTTACTTCTTCCTAACTTCTTTCTGACCTCTTTATTAAGTCTTTCTTACTTCTTTCTTTCTTACTTCTTTCTTACTTCTTTCATACTTTTTTCTTCTTTCTCTCTTACTTCTTTCTTACTTCTTTCTTACTTATTTCTTTCTTCTTTCTTACGTCTTTCTTTCTTCTTTCTTACTTCTTTCTTACTTCTTTCTTACTTCTTTCTTACTTCTCTCTTACTTCTTTCTTACTTCTTTCTTACTTCTTTCTTACTTCTTTCTTACTTCTTTCTTACTTCTTTATTCATTCCTTCTTACTTCTTTCTTACTTCTTTCTTACTTCTTGCTTACTTCTTTCTTTCTTCTTTCTTCTTTCTTTCTTACTTCTTTCTTACTTCTTTCTTCTTTCTTTCTTACTTCTTTCTTACTTCTTTCTTACTTCTTTCTTACTTCTTTCTTACTTCTTTCTTCTTTCTTTCTTCTTTCTTACTTCTTTCTTTCTTCTTTCTTACTTCTTTCTTACTTCTTTCTTACTTCTTTCTAACTTCTTTTTTCTTCTTTCTTACTTCTTTCTTACTTCTTTCTAACTTCTTTCCTACTTCTTTCTTACTTCTTTCTAACTTCTTTTTTCTTCTTTCTTTCTCCTTTCTTACTTCTTTCTTACTTCTTTCTTACTTCTTTCCTACTTCTTTCTTACTTCTTTCTAACTTCTTTTTTCTTCTTTCTTTCTCCTTTCTTACTTCTTTCTTACTTCTTTCTTACTTCTTTCTTTCTTCTTTCTTCTTTCTTTCTTCTTTCTTACTTCTTTCATACTTCTTTCTTACTTCATTCTTACTTCTTTCTTCTTTCTTTCTAACTTCTTTCTTACTTCTTTCTTACTTCTTTCATAATTCTTTCTTCTTTCTTACTTCTTTCTTCTTTCTTTCTTACTTCTTTCTTACTTCTTTCTAACTTCTTTCCTACTTCTTTCTTACTTCTTTCTTCATTCCTTCTTACTTCTTTCTTACTTCTTTCTTACTTCTTTCTTACTTCTTTATTTCTTCTTTCTTCTTTCTTTCTTCTTTCTTACTTCTTTCATACTTCTTTCTTACTTCATTCTTACTTCTTTCTTCTTTCTTTCTTACTTCTTTCTTACTTCTTTCTTACTTCTTTCTTACTTCTTTCTTACTTCTTTCTTACTTCTTTCTTTCTTCTTTCTTACTTCTTTCTTACTTCTTTCTTACTTCTTTCTAACTTCTTTCTTACTTCTTTCTTACTTCTTTCTTTCTTATTTCATTCTTACTTCTTTCCTACTTCTTTCTTACTTCTTTCTTACTTCTTTTTTTCTTCTTTCTTACTTCTTTCTTTCTTACTTCTTTATTACTTCTTTATTACTTCTTTCTAAATTCTTTTTTATTCTTTCTTACTTCTTTCTTACTTCTTTCTTAATTCTTTCTTATTTCTTTCTTCTTTCTTTCTTACTTCTTTCTTACTTCTTTCTTTCTTCTTTCTTACTTCTTTCTTTCTTCTTTCTTACTTCTTTCTTTCTTACTTCTTACTTCTTTCTTAATTCTTTCTTACTTCTTTCTTACTTCTTTCTTTCTTCTTTCTTACTTCTTTCTTACTTCTTTCTTAATTCTTTCTTACTTCTTTCTTCTTTCTTTCTTACTTCTTTCTTACTTCTTTCTTTCTTCTTTCTTACTTCTTTCTTACTTCTTTCTTACTTCTTTCTTCTTTCTTACTTCTTTCTTCCTTCTTTCTTACTTCTTTCTTACTTCTTTCTTACTTCTTCCTAACTTCTTTCTTACTTCTTTATTACGTCTTTCTTACTTCTTTATTACGTCTTTCTTACTTCTTTCTTACTTCTTTCATACTTCTTTCTTTCTTCTTTTTTACTTCTTTCTTACTTCTTTCTTACTTCTTTCTTACTTCTTTCTTACTTCTTTCTTACTTCTTTCTAACCTCTTTCTTACTTCTTTCTTACTTCTTTCTAACTTTTTTTTTCTTTTTTCTTACTTCTTTCTTACTTCTTTCTTACTTTTTTCTTCTTTCTCTCTTACTTCTTTCTTACTTCTTTCTTACTTATTTCTTTCTTCTTTCTTACGTCTTTCTTTCTTCTTTCTTACTTCTTTCTTACTTCTTTCTTACTTCTTTCTTACTTCCCTCTTATTTCTTTCTTACTTCTTTCTAACTTTTTTTTTCTTTTTTCTTACTTCTTTCTTACTTCTTTCTTACTTTTTTTTCTTTCTCTCTTACTTCTTTCTTACGTCTTTCTTTCTTCTTACTTCTTTCTTACTTCTTTCTTACTTCTTTCTTACTTCTCTCTTACTTCTTTCTTACTTCTTTCTTACTTCTTTCTTACTTCTTTCTTACTTCTTTCTTACTTCTTTCTTCATTCCTTCTTACTTCTTTCTTACTTCTTTCTTACTTCTTGCTTACTTCTTTCTTTCTTCTTTCTTCTTTCTTTCTTACTTCTTTCTTACTTCTTTCTTCTTTCTTTCTTACTTCTTTCTTACTTCTTTCTTACTTCTTTCTTACTTCTTTCTTACTTCTTTCTTACTTCTTTCTTTCTTCTTTCTTACTTCTTTCTTTCTTCTTTCTTACTTCTTTCTTACTTCTTTCTTACTTCTTTCTAACTTCTTTTTTCTTCTTTCTCACTTCTTTCTTACTTCTTTCTTTCTTCTTTCTTTCTTCTTTCTTTCTTACTTCTTTCTTACTTCTTTCTTACTTATTTCTTACTTCTTTCTATCTTCTTTCTTACTTCTTTCTTACTTCTTTCTAACTTCTTTCCTACTTCTTTCTTACTTCTTTCTAACTTCCTTTTTCTTCTTTCTTACTTCTTTCTTACTTCTTTCTTACTTCTTTCTTACTTCTTTCTTTCTTCTTTCTTACTTCTTTCTTCTTTCTTTCTTCTTTCTTACTTCTTTCTAACTTCTTTCCTACTTCTTTCTTACTTCTTTCTTCATTCCTTCTTACTTCTTTCTTACTTCTTTCTTACTTCTTTCTTATTTCTTTCTTACTTCATTCTTACTTCTTTCTTCTTTCTTTCTTACTTCTTTCTTACTTCTTTCTTACTTCTTTCTTACTTCTTTCTTACTTCTTTCTTACTTCTTTCTTTCTTCTTTCTTACTTCTTTCTTACTTCTTTCTTACTTCTTTCTTTCTTACTACTTTCTTACTTCTTTCTTACTTATTTCTTACATATTTCTTACTGGTTTCTAACTTCTTTCTTACTTCTTTCTTACTTCTTTCTAACTTCTTTCTTCTTTCTTTCTTACTTCTTTCTTACTTCTTTATTTCTTATTTTTTTCTTACTTCTTTCCTACTTCTTTCTTACTTCTTTCTTACTTCTGTCTTTCTTCTTTCTTACTTCTTTGTTTCTTACTTCTTTATTACTTCTTTATTACTTCTTTCTAAATTCTTTTTTATTCTTTTTACTTCTTTCTTACTTCTTTCTTAATTCTGTCTTACTTCTTTCTTCTTTCTTTCTTACTTCTTTCTTACTTCTTTCTTTCTTCTTTCTTACTTCTTTCTTTCTTCTTTCTTACTTCTTTCTTTCTTTTTTCTTACTTCTTTCTTAATTCTTTCTTACTTCTTTCTTACTTCTTTCTTTCTTCTTTCTTACTTCTTTCTTAATTCTTTCTTACTTCTTTCTTCTTTCTTTCTTACTTCTTTCTTACTTCTTTCTTACTTCTTTCTTACTTCTTTCTTACTTCTTTCTTCTTTCTTACTTCTTTCTTTCTTCTTTCTTACTTCTTTCTTTCTTACTTCTTTCATACTTCATTCGTACTTCTTTCTTACTTCTGTCTTACTTCTTTCTTACTTCTTTCTTACTTCTTTCTTACTTCTTTGTTCTTTCTTTCTTACTTCTTTCTTACTTCTTTTTTTCTTCTTTCTTACTTCTTTCTTTCTTCTTTCTTACTTCTTTCTTACTTCTTTCTTTCTTCTTTCTTTCTTCTTTCTTTCTTCTTTCTTACTTCTTTCATACTTCTTTCGTACTTCTTTCTTACTTCTTTCTTACTTCTTTCTTACTTCTTTCTTACTTCTTTCTTACTTCTTTCTTCTTTCTTTCTTACTTCTTTCTTACTTCTTTTTTTCTTCTTTCTTACTTCTTTCTTTCTTCTTTCTTACTTCTTTCTTACTTATTTCTTACTTCTTTCTTACTTCTTTCTTTCTTCTTTCTTTCTTCTTTTTTACTTCTTTCTTACTTCTTTCTTCTTTCTTTCTTAATTCTTTCTTACTTCTTTCTTACTTCTTCCTAACTTCTTTCTGACCTCTTTATTAAGTCTTTCTTACTTCTTTCTTTCTTACTTCTTTCTTACTTCTTTCATACTTCTTTCTTTCTTCTTTCTTACTTCTTTCTTACTTCTTTCTTACTTCTTTCTTACTTCTTTCTTACTTCTTTCTAACCTCTTTCTTACTTCTTTCTTACTTCTTTCTAACTTTTTTTTTCTTTTTTCTTACTTCTTTCTTACTTCTTTCTTACTTTTTTCTTCTTTCTCTCTTACTTCTTTCTTACTTCTTTCTTACTTATTTCTTTCTTCTTTCTTACGTCTTTCTTTCTTCTTTCTTAGTTCTTTCTTACTTCTTTCTTACTTCTTTCTTACTTCTCTCTTACTTCTTTCTTACTTCTTTCTTACTTCTTTCTTACTTCTTTCTTACTTCTTTCTTACTTCTTTCTTACTTCTTTATTCATTCCTTCTTACTTCTTTCTTACTTCTTTCTTACTTCTTGCTTACTTCTTTCTTTCTTCTTTCTTCTTTCTTTCTTACTTCTTTCTTACTTCTTTCTTCTTTCTTTCTTACTTCTTTCTTACTTCTTTCTTACTTCTTTCTTACTTCTTTCTTACTTCTTTCTTACTTCTTTCTTTCTTCTTTCTTACTTCTTTCTTTCTTCTTTCTTACTTCTTTCTTACTTCTTTCTTACATCTTTCTAACTTCTTTTTTCTTCTTTCTTACTTCTTTCTTACTTCTTTCTTACTTCTTTCTTTCTTCTTTCTTTCTTACTTCTTTCTTACTTCTTTCTTACTTCTTTCTTCTTTCTTTCTTACTTCTTTCTTACTTCTTTCTTACTTCTTTCTAACTTCTTTCCTACTTCTTTCTTACTTCTTTCTAACTTCTTTTTTCTTCTTTCTTTCTCCTTTCTTACTTCTTTCTTACTTCTTTCTTACTTCTTTCTTTCTTCTTTCTTCTTTCTTTCTTCTTTCTTACTTCTTTCATACTTCTTTCTTACTTCATTCTTACTTCTTTCTTCTTTCTTTCTAACTTCTTTCTTACTTCTTTCTTACTTCTTTCATAATTCTTTCTTCTTTCTTACTTCTTTCTTCTTTCTTTCTTACTTCTTTCTTACTTCTTTCTAACTTCTTTCCTACTTCTTTCTTACTTCTTTCTTCATTCCTTCTTACTTCTTTCTTACTTCTTTCTTACTTCTTTCTTACTTCTTTATTTCTTCTTTCTTCTTTCTTTCTTCTTTCTTACTTCTTTCATACTTCTTTCTTACTTCATTCTTACTTCTTTCTTCTTTCTTTCTTACTTCTTTCTTACTTCTTTCTTACTTCTTTCTTACTTCTTTCTTACTTCTTTCTTACTTCTTTCTTTCTTCTTTCTTACTTCTTTCTTACTTCTTTCTTACTTCTTTCTTACTTATTTCTTACATATTTCTTACTGGTTTCTAACTTCTTTCTTACTTCTTTCTTACTTCTTTCTAACTTCTTTCTTACTTCTTTCTTACTTCTTTCTTTCTTCTATCTTTCTTAATTCTTTCTTACTTCCTTCATACTTCTTTCTTACTTCTTTCTTCTTTCTTTCTTACTTCTTTCTTTCTTCTTTCTTCTTTCTTTCTTACTTCTTTCTTACTTCTTTCTTTCTTATTTCATTCTTACTTCTTTCCTACTTCTTTCTTACTTCTTTCTTACTTCTTTTTTTCTTCTTTCTTACTTCTTTCTTTCTTACTTCTTTATTACTTCTTTATTACTTCTTTCTAAATTCTTTTTTATCCTTTCTTACTTCTTTCTTACTTCTTTCTTAATTCTTTCTTATTTCTTTCTTCTTTCTTTCTTACTTCTTTCTTACTTCTTTCTTTCTTCTTTCTTACTTCTTTCTTTCTTCTTTCTTACTTCTTTCTTTCTTACTTCTTACTTCTTTCTTAATTCTTTCTTACTTCTTTCTTACTTCTTTCTTTCTTCTTTCTTACTTCTTTCTTACTTCTTTCTTAATTCTTTCTTACTTCTTTCTTCTTTCTTTCTTACTTCTTTCTTACTTCTTTCTTTCTTCTTTCTTACTTCTTTCTTACTTCTTTCTTACTTCTTTCTTCTTTCTTACTTCTTTCTTCCTTCTTTCTTACTTCTTTCTTACTTCTTTCTTACTTCATCCTAACCTCTTTCTTACTTCTTTCTTACTTCTTTCTAACTTTTTTTTTCTTTTTTCTTACTTCTTTCTTACTTCTTTCTTACTTTTTTCTTCTTTCTCTCTTACTTCTTTCTTACTTCTTTCTTACTTATTTCTTTCTTCTTTCTTTCTTCTTTCTTTCTTCTTTCTTACTTCTTTCTTACTTCTTTCTTACTTCTTTCTTACTTCCCTCTTATTTCTTTCTTACTTCTTTCTAACTTTTTTTTTCTTTTTTCTTACTTCTTTCTTACTTCTTTCTTACTTTTTTTTCTTTCTCTCTTACTTCTTTCTTACTTCTTTCTTACTTATTTCTATCTTCTTTCTTACGTCTTTCTTTCTTCTTACTTCTTTCTTACTTCTTTCTTACTTCTTTCTTACTTCTCTCTTACTTCTTTCTTACTTCTTTCTTACTTCTTTCTTACTTCTTTCTTACTTCTTTCTTACTTCTTTCTTCATTCCTTCTTACTTCTTTCTTACTTCTTTCTTACTTCTTGCTTACTTCTTTCTTTCTTCTTTCTTCTTTCTTTCTTACTTCTTTCTTACTTCTTTCTTCTTTCTTTCTTACTTTTTTCTTACTTCTTTCTTACTTCTTTCTTACTTCTTTCTTACTTCTTTCTTACTTCTTTCTTTCTTCTTTCTTACTTCTTTCTTTCTTCTTTCTTACTTCTTTCTTACTTCTTTCTAACTTCTTTTTTCTTCTTTCTCACTTCTTTCTTACTTCTTTCTTTCTTCTTTCTTTCTTCTTTCTTTCTTACTTCTTTCTTACTTCTTTCTTACTTATTTCTTACTTCTTTCTATCTTCTTTCTTACTTCTTTCTTACTTCTTTCTAACTTCTTTCCTACTTCTTTCTTACTTCTTTCTAACTTCTTTTTTCTTCTTTCTTACTTCTTTCTTACTTCTTTCTTACTTCTTTCTTACTTCTTTCTTTCTTCTTTCTTACTTCTTTCTTCTTTCTTTCTTACTTCTTTCTTACTTCTTTCTTACTTCTTTCTTACTTCTTTCTTACTTCATTCTTACTTCTTTCTTCTTTCTTTCTTACTTCTTTCTTACTTCTTTCTTACTTCTTTCTTACTTCTTTCTTACTTCTTTCTTACTTCTTTCTTTCTTCTTTCTTACTTCTTTCTTACTTCTTTCTTACTTCTTTCTTTCTTACTACTTTCTTACTTCTTTCTTACTTATTTCTTACATATTTCTTACTGGTTTCTAACTTCTTTCTTACTTCTTTCTTACTTCTTTCTAACTTCTTTCTTACTTCTTTCTTACTTCTGTCTTTCTTCTATCTTTCTTAATTCTTTCTTACTTCCTTCATACTTCTTTCTTACTTCTTTCTTCTTTCTTTCTTACTTCTTTCTTACTTCTTTCTTCTTTCTTTCTTACTTCTTTCTTACTTCTTTCTTTCTTATTTTTTTCTTACTTCTTTCCTACTTCTTTCTTACTTCTTTCTTACTTCTGTCTTTCTTCTTTCTTACTTCTTTGTTTCTTACTTCTTTATTACTTCTTTATTACTTCTTTCTAAATTCTTTTTTATTCTTTTTACTTCTTTCTTACTTCTTTCTTAATTCTGTCTTACTTCTTTCTTCTTTCTTTCTTACTTCTTTCTTACTTCTTTCTTTCTTCTTTCTTACTTCTTTCTTTCTTCTTTCTTACTTCTTTCTTTCTTTTTTCTTACTTCTTTCTTAATTCTTTCTTACTTCTTTCTTACTTCTTTCTTTCTTCTTTCTTACTTCTTTCTTACTTCTTTCTTAATTCTTTCTTACTTCTTTCTTCTTTCTTTCTTACTTCTTTCTTACTTCTTTCTTACTTCTTTCTTACTTCTTTCTTACTTCTTTCTTCTTTCTTACTTCTTTCTTTCTTCTTTCTTACTTCTTTCTTTCTTACTTCTTTCATACTTCATTCGTACTTCTTTCTTACTTCTGTCTTACTTCTTTCTTACTTCTTTCTTACTTCTTTCTTACTTCTTTGTTCTTTCTTTCTTACTTCTTTCTTACTTCTTTTTTTCTTCTTTCTTACTTCTTTCTTTCCTCTTTCTTACTTCTTTCTTACTTCTTTCTTTCTTCTTTCTTTCTTCTTTCTTTCTTCTTTCTTACTTCTTTCATACTTCTTTCGTACTTCTTTCTTACTTCTTTCTTACTTCTTTCTTACTTCTTTCTTACTTCTTTCTTACTTCTTTCTTCTTTCTTTCTTACTTCTTTCTTACTTCTTTTTTTCTTCTTTCTTACTTCTTTCTTTCTTCTTTCTTACTTCTTTCTTACTTCTTTCTTACTTCTTTCTTACTTCTTTCTTTCTTCTTTCTTTCTTCTTTCTTACTTCTTTCTTACTTCTTTCTTCTTTCTTTCTTAATTCTTTCTTACTTCTTTCTTACTTCTTCCTAACTTCTTTCTGACCTCTTTATTAAGTCTTTCTTACTTCTTTCTTTCTTACTTCTTTCTTACTTCTTTCATACTTCTTTCTTTCTTCTTTCTTACTTCTTTCTTACTTCTTTCTTACTTCTTTCTTACTTCTTTCTAACCTCTTTCTTACTTCTTTCTTACTTCTTTCTAACTTTTTTTTCTTTTTTCTTACTTCTTTCTTACTTCTTTCTTACTTTTTTCTTCTTTCTCTCTTACTTCTTTCTTACTTCTTTCTTACTTCTTTATTCATTCCTTCTTACTTCTTTCTTACTTCTTTCTTACTTCTTGCTTACTTCTTTCTTTCTTCTTTCTTCTTTCTTTCTTACTTCTTTCTTACTTCTTTCTTCTTTCTTTCTTTCTTCTTTCTTACTTCTTTCTTTCTTCTTTCTTTCTTCTTTCTTACTTCTTTCTTACTTCTTTCTAACTTCTTTTTTCTTCTTTCTTACTTCTTACATCTTTCTTTCTTCTTTCTTTCTTCTTTCTTTCTTACTTCTTTCTTACTTCTTTCTTACTTCTTTCTTCTTTCTTTCTTACTTCTTTCTTACTTCTTTCTTACTTCTTTCTAACTTCTTTCCTACTTCTTTCTTACTTCTTTCTAACTTCTTTTTTCTTCTTTCTTTCTTCTTTCTTACTTCTTTCTTACTTCTTTCTTACTTCTTTCTTACTTCTTTCTAACTTCTTTCCTACTTCTTTCTTACTTCTTTCTTCATTCCTTCTTACTTCTTTCTTACTTCTTTCTTACTTCTTTCTTACTTCTTTCTTTCTTCTTTTTTCTTTCTTTCTTCTTTCTTACTTCTTTCATACTTCTTTCTTACTTCATTCTTACTTCTTTCTTCTTTCTTTCTTACTTCTTTCTTACTTCTTTCTTACTTCTTTCTTACTTCTTTCTTACTTCTTTCTTGCTTCTTTCTTTCTTCTTTCTTACTTCTTTCTTACTTCTTTCTTACTTCTTTCTTACTTATTTCTTACATATTTCTTACTGGTTTCTAACTTCTTTCTTACTTCTTTCTTACTTCTTTCTAACTTCTTTCTTACTTCTTTCTTACTTCTTTCTTTCTTCTATCTTTCTTAATTCTTTCTTACTTCCTTCATACTTGTTTCTTACTTCTTTCTTCTTTCTTTCTTACTTCTTTATTACTTCTTTCTTCTTTCTTTCTTACTTCTTTCTTACTTCTTTCTTTCTTATTTCTTTCTTACTTCTTTCCTACTTCTTTCTTACTTCTTTCTTACTTCTTTCTCTCTTCTTTCTTACTTCTTTCTTTCTTACTTCTTTATTACTTCTTTCTAAATTCTTTTTTATTCTTTCTTACTTCTTTCTTACTTCTTTCTTAATTATGTCTTACTTCTTTCTTCTTTCTTTCTTACTTCTTTCTTACTTCTTTCTTTCTTCTTTCTTACTTCTTTCTTTCTTCTTTCTTACTTCTTTCTTTCTTTTTTCTTACTTCTTTCTTAATTCTTTCTTACTTCTTTCTTACTTCTTTCTTTCTTCTTTCTTACTTCTTTCTTACTTCTTTCTTAATTCTTTCTTACTTCTTTCTTCTTTCTTTCTTACTTCTTTCTTACTTCTTTCTTACTTCTTTCTTACTTCTTTCTTACTTCTTTCTTCTTTCTTACTTCTTTCTTACTTCTTTCTTACTTCTTTCTTTCTTACTTCTTTCATACTTCTTTCGTACTTCTTTCTTACTTCTTTCTTACTTCTTTCTTACTTCTTTCTTACTTCTTTCTTACTTCTTTCTTACTTCTTTCTTACTTCTTTCTTCTTTCTTTCTTACTTCTTTCTTACTTCTTTCTTTCTTATTTCTTTCTTACTTCTTTCCTACTTCTTTCTTACTTCTTTCTTTCTTCTATCTTTCTTAATTCTTTCTTACTTCCTTCATACTTGTTTCTTACTTCTTTCTTCTTTCTTTCTTACTTCTTTATTACTTCTTTCTTCTTTCTTTCTTACTTCTTTCTTACTTCTTTCTTTCTTATTTCTTTCTTACTTCTTTCCTACTTCTTTCTTACTTCTTTCTTACTTCTTTCTCTCTTCTTTCTTACTTCTTTCTTTCTTACTTCTTTATTACTTCTTTCTAAATTCTTTTTTATTCTTTCTTACTTCTTTCTTACTTCTTTCTTAATTCTGTCTTACTTCTTTCTTCTTTCTTTCTTACTTCTTTCTTACTTCTTTCTTTCTTCTTTCTTACTTCTTTCTTTCTTCTTTCTTACTTCTTTCTTTCTTTTTTCTTACTTCTTTCTTAATTCTTTTTTATTCTTTCTTACTTCTTTCTTACTTCTTTCTTAATTCTGTCTTACTTCTTTCTTCTTTCTTTCTTACTTCTTTCTTACTTCTTTCTTTCTTCTTTCTTACTTCTTTCTTTCTTCTTTCTTACTTCTTTCTTTCTTTTTTCTTACTTCTTTCTTCTTTCTTACTTCTTTCTTACTTCTTTCTTACTTCTTTCTTTCTTACTTCTTTCATACTTCTTTCGTACTTCTTTCTTACTTCTTTCTTACTTCTTTCTTACTTCTTTCTTACTTCTTTCTTACTTCTTTCTTACTTCTTTCTTCTTTCTTTCTTACTTCTTTCTTACTTCTTTCTTTCTTATTTCTTTCTTACTTCTTTCCTACTTCTTTCTTACTTCTTTCTTACTTCTTTCTCTCTTCTTTCTTACTTCTTTCTTTCTTACTTCTTTATTACTTCTTTATTACTTCTTTCTAAATTCTTTTTTATTCTTTCTTACTTCTTTCTTACTTCTTTCTTAATTCTGTCTTACTTCTTTCTTCTTTCTTTCTTACTTCTTTCTTTCTTCTTTCTTACTTCTTTCTTACTTCTTTCTTTCTTCTTTCTTTCTTCTTTCTTTCTTCTTTCTTACTTCTTTCATACTTCTTTCGTACTTCTTTCTTACTTCTTTCTTACTTCTTTCTTACTTCTTTCTTACTTCTTTCTTCTTTCTTTCTTACTTCTTTCTTACTTCTTTTTTTCTTCTTTCTTACTTCTTTCTTTCTTCTTTCTTACTTCTTTCTTACTTCTTTCTTACTTCTTTCTTACTTCTTTCTTTCTTCTTTCTTTCTTCTTTCTTACTTCTTTCTTACTTCTTTCTTCTTTCTTTCTTAATTCTTTCTTACTTCTTTCTTACTTCTTCCTAACTTCTTTCTGACCTCTTTATTAAGTCTTTCTTACTTCTTTCTTTCTTACTTCTTTCTTACTTCTTTCATACTTCTTTCTTTCTTCTTTCTTACTTCTTTCTTACTTCTTTCTTACTTCTTTCTTACTTCTTTCTTACTTCTTTCTAACCTCTTTCTTACTTCTTTCTTACTTCTTTCTAACTTTTTTTTTCTTTTTTCTTACTTCTTTCTTACTTCTTTCTTACTTTTTTCTTCTTTCACTCTTACTTCTTTCTTACTTCTTTCTTACTTATTTCTTTCTTCTTTCTTACGTCTTTCTTTCTTCTTTCTTACTTCTTTCTTACTTCTTTCTTACTTCTTTCTTACTTCTCTCTTACTTCTTTCTTACTTCTTTCTTACTTCTTTCTTACTTCTTTCTTACTTCTTTCTTACTTCTTTATTCATTCCTTCTTACTTCTTTCTTACTTCTTTCTTACTTCTTGCTTACTTCTTTCTTTCTTCTTTCTTATTTCTTTCTTACTTCTTTCTTACTTCTTTCTTCTTTCTTTCTTACTTCTTTCTTACTTCTTTCTTACTTCTTTCTTACTTCTTTCTTACTTCTTTCTTACTTCTTTCTTTCTTCTTTCTTACTTCTTTCTTACTTCTTTCTTCTTTCTTTCTTAATTCTTTCTTACTTCTTTCTTACTTCTTCCTAACTTCTTTCTGACCTCTTTATTAAGTCTTTCTTACTTCTTTCTTTCTTACTTCTTTCTTACTTCTTTCATACTTCTTTCTTTCTTCTTTCTTACTTCTTTCTTACTTCTTTCTTACTTCTTTCTTACTTCTTTCTAACCTCTTTCTTACTTCTTTCTTACTTCTTTCTAACTTTTTTTTCTTTTTTCTTACTTCTTTCTTACTTCTTTCTTACTTTTTTCTTCTTTCTCTCTTACTTCTTTCTTACTTCTTTCTTACTTATTTCTTTCTTCTTTCTTACGTCTTTCTTTCTTCTTTCTTACTTCTTTCTTACTTCTTTCTTACTTCTTTCTTACTTCTCTCTTACTTCTTTCTTACTTCTTTCTTACTTCTTTCTTACTTCTTTCTTACTTCTTTCTTACTTCTTTATTCATTCCTTCTTACTTCTTTCTTACTTCTTTCTTACTTCTTGCTTACTTCTTTCTTTCTTCTTTCTTCTTTCTTTCTTACTTCTTTCTTACTTCTTTCTTCTTTCTTTCTTACTTCTTTCTTACTTCTTTCTTACTTCTTTCTTACTTCTTTCTTACTTCTTTCTTACTTCTTTCTTTCTTCTTTCTTACTTCTTTCTTTCTTCTTTCTTACTTCTTTCTTACTTCTTTCTTACTTCTTTCTAACTTCTTTTTTCTTCTTTCTTACTTCTTACATCTTTCTTTCTTCTTTCTTTCTTCTTTCTTTCTTACTTCTTTCTTACTTCTTTCTTACTTCTTTATTCTTTCTTTCTTACTTCTTTCTTACTTCTTTCTTACTTCGTTCTAACTTCTTTCCTACTTCTTTCTTACTTCTTTCTAACTTCTTTTTTCTTCTTTCTTTCTTCTTTCTTACTTCTTTCTTACTTCTTTCTTACTTCTTTCTTACTTCTTTCTAACTTCTTTCCTACTTCTTTCTTACTTCTTTCTTCATTCCTTCTTACTTCTTTCTTACTTCTTTCTTACTTCTTTCTTACTTCTTTCTTTCTTCTTTCTTCTTTCTTTCTTCTTCCTTACTTCTTTCATACTTCTTTCTTACTTCATTCTTACTTCTTTCTTCTTTCTTTCTTACTTCTTTCTTACTTCTTTCTTACTTCTCTCTTACTTCTTTCTTACTTCTTTCTTGCTTCTTTCTTTCTTCTTTCTTACTTCTTTCTTACTTCTTTCTTACTTCTTTCTTACTTATTTCTTACATATTTCTTACTGGTTTCTAACTTCTTTCTTACTTCTTTCTTACTTCTTTCTAACTTCTTTCTTACTTCTTTCTTACTTCTTTCTTTCTTCTATCTTTCTTAATTCTTTCTTACTTCCTTCATACTTGTTTCTTACTTCTTTCTTCTTTCTTTCTTACTTCTTTCTTACTTCTTTCTTCTTTCTTTCTTACTTCTTTCTTACTTCTTTCTTTCTTATTTCTTTCTTACTTCTTTCCTACTTCATTCTTACTTCTTTCTTACTTCTTTCTCTCTTCTTTCTTACTTCTTTCTTTCTTACTTCTTTATTACTTCTTTCTAAATTCTTTTTTATTCTTTCTTACTTCTTTCTTACTTCTTTCTTAATTCTGTCTTACTTCTTTCTTCTTTCTTTCTTACTTCTTTCTTACTTCTTTCTTTCTTCTTTCTTACTTCTTTCTTTCTTCTTTCTTACTTCTTTATTTCTTACTTCTTTATTACTTCTTTCTAAATTCTTTTTTATTCTTTCTTACTTCTTTCTTACTTCTTTCTTAATTCTGTCTTACTTCTTTCTTCTTTCTTTCTTACTTCTTTCTTACTTCTTTCTTTCTTCTTTCTTACTTCTTTCTTTCTTCTTTCTTACTTCTTTCTTTCTTTTTTCTAACTTCTTTCTTAATTCTTTCTTACTTCTTTCTTACTTCTTTCTTTCTTCTTTCTTACTTCTTTCTTACTTCTTTCTTAATTCTTTCTTACTTCTTTCTTCTTTCTTTCTTACTTCTTTCTTACTTCTTTCTTACTTCTTTCTTACTTCTTTCTTACTTCTTTCTTCTTTCTTACTTCTTTCTTACTTCTTTCTTACTTCTTTCTTTCTTACTTCTTTCATACTTCTTTCGTACTTCTTTCTTACTTCTTTCTTACTTCTTTCTTACTTCTTTCTTACTTCTTTCTTACTTCTTTCTTACTTCTTTCTTACTTCTTTCTTCTTTCTTTCTTACTTCTTTCTTACTTCTTTCTTTCTTATTTCTTTCTTACTTCTTTCCTACTTCTTTCTTACTTCTTTCTTACTTCTTTCTCTCTTCTTTCTTACTTCTTTCTTTCTTACTTCTTTATTACTTCTTTATTACTTCTTTCTAAATTCTTTTTTATTCTTTCTTACTTCTTTCTTACTTCTTTCTTAATTCTGTCTTACTTTTTTCTTCTTTCTTTCTTACTTCTTTCTTTCTCCTTTCTTACTTCTTTCTTACTTCTTTCTTTCTTCTTTCTTTCTTCTTTCTTTCTTCTTTCTTACTTCTTTCATACTTCTTTCGTACTTCTTTCTTACTTCTTTCTTACTTCTTTCTTACTTCTTTCTTACTTCTTTCTTCTTTCTTTCTTACTTCTTTCTTACTTCTTTTTTTCTTCTTTCTTACTTCTTTCTTTCTTCTTTCTTACTTCTTTCTTACTTCTTTCTTACTTCTTTCTTACTTCTTTCTTTCTTCTTTCTTTCTTCTTTCTTACTTCTTTCTTACTTCTTTCTTCTTTCTTTCTTAATTCTTTCTTACTTCTTTCTTACTTCTTCCTAACTTCTTTCTGACCTCTTTATTAAGTCTTTCTTACTTCTTTCTTTCTTACTTCTTTCTTACTTCTTTCATACTTCTTTCTTTCTTCTTTCTTACTTCTTTCTTACTTCTTTCTTACTTCTTTCTTACTTCTTTCTTACTTCTTTCTAACCTCTTTCTTACTTCTTTCTTACTTCTTTCTAACTTTTTTTTTCTTTTTTCTTACTTCTTTCTTACTTCTTTCTTACTTTTTTCTTCTTTCACTCTTACTTCTTTCTTACTTCTTTCTTACTTATTTCTTTCTTCTTTCTTACGTCTTTCTTTCTTCTTTCTTACTTCTTTCTTACTTCTTTCTTACTTCTTTCTTACTTCTCTCTTACTTCTTTCTTACTTCTTTCTTACTTCTTTCTTACTTCTTTCTTACTTCTTTCTTACTTCTTTATTCATTCCTTCTTACTTCTTTCTTACTTCTTTCTTACTTCTTGCTTACTTCTTTCTTTCTTCTTTCTTATTTCTTTCTTACTTCTTTCTTACTTCTTTCTTCTTTCTTTCTTACTTCTTTCTTACTTCTTTCTTACTTCTTTCTTACTTCTTTCTTACTTCTTTCTTACTTCTTTCTTTCTTCTTTCTTACTTCTTTCTTACTTCTTTCTTCTTTCTTTCTTAATTCTTTCTTACTTCTTTCTTACTTCTTCCTAACTTCTTTCTGACCTCTTTATTAAGTCTTTCTTACTTCTTTCTTTCTTACTTCTTTCTTACTTCTTTCATACTTCTTTCTTTCTTCTTTCTTACTTCTTTCTTACTTCTTTCTTACTTCTTTCTTACTTCTTTCTAACCTCTTTCTTACTTCTTTCTTACTTCTTTCTAACTTTTTTTTCTTTTTTCTTACTTCTTTCTTACTTCTTTCTTACTTTTTTCTTCTTTCTCTCTTACTTCTTTCTTACTTCTTTCTTACTTATTTCTTTCTTCTTTCTTACGTCTTTCTTTCTTCTTTCTTACTTCTTTCTTACTTCTTTCTTACTTCTTTCTTACTTCTCTCTTACTTCTTTCTTACTTCTTTCTTACTTCTTTCTTACTTCTTTCTTACTTCTTTCTTACTTCTTTATTCATTCCTTCTTACTTCTTTCTTACTTCTTTCTTACTTCTTGCTTACTTCTTTCTTTCTTCTTTCTTCTTTCTTTCTTACTTCTTTCTTACTTCTTTCTTCTTTCTTTCTTACTTCTTTCTTACTTCTTTCTTACTTCTTTCTTACTTCTTTCTTACTTCTTTCTTACTTCTTTCTTTCTTCTTTCTTACTTCTTTCTTTCTTCTTTCTTACTTCTTTCTTACTTCTTTCTTACTTCTTTCTAACTTCTTTTTTCTTCTTTCTTACTTCTTACATCTTTCTTTCTTCTTTCTTTCTTCTTTCTTTCTTACTTCTTTCTTACTTCTTTCTTACTTCTTTATTCTTTCTTTCTTACTTCTTTCTTACTTCTTTCTTACTTCGTTCTAACTTCTTTCCTACTTCTTTCTTACTGCTTTCTAACTTCTTTTTTCTTCTTTCTTTCTTCTTTCTTACTTCTTTCTTACTTCTTTCTTACTTCTTTCTTACTTCTTTCTAACTTCTTTCCTACTTCTTTCTTACTTCTTTCTTCATTCCTTCTTACTTCTTTCTTACTTCTTTCTTACTTCTTTCTTACTTCTTTCTTTCTTCTTTCTTCTTTCTTTCTTCTTCCTTACTTCTTTCATACTTCTTTCTTACTTCATTCTTACTTCTTTCTTCTTTCTTTCTTACTTCTTTCTTACTTCTTTCTTACTTCTCTCTTACTTCTTTCTTACTTCTTTCTTGCTTCTTTCTTTCTTCTTTCTTACTTCTTTCTTACTTCTTTCTTACTTCTTTCTTACTTATTTCTTACATATTTCTTACTGGTTTCTAACTTCTTTCTTACTTCTTTCTTACTTCTTTCTAACTTCTTTCTTACTTCTTTCTTACTTCTTTCTTTCTTCTATCTTTCTTAATTCTTTCTTACTTCCTTCATACTTGTTTCTTACTTCTTTCTTCTTTCTTTCTTACTTCTTTCTTACTTCTTTCTTCTTTCTTTCTTACTTCTTTCTTACTTCTTTCTTTCTTATTTCTTTCTTACTTCTTTCCTACTTCATTCTTACTTCTTTCTTACTTCTTTCTCTCTTCTTTCTTACTTCTTTCTTTCTTACTTCTTTATTACTTCTTTCTAAATTCTTTTTTATTCTTTCTTACTTCTTTCTTACTTCTTTCTTAATTCTGTCTTACTTCTTTCTTCTTTCTTTCTAACTTCTTTCTTACTTCTTTCTTTCTTCTTTCTTACTTCTTTCTTTCTTCTTTCTTACTTCTTTTTTTCTTACTTCTTTATTACTTCTTTCTAAATTCTTTTTTATTCTTTCTTACTTCTTTCTTACTTCTTTCTTAATTCTGTCTTACTTCTTTCTTCTTTCTTTCTTACTTCTTTCTTACTTCTTTCTTTCTTCTTTCTTACTTCTTTCTTTCTTCTTTCTTACTTCTTTCTTTCTTTTTTCTTACTTCTTTCTTAATTCTTTCTTACTTCTTTCTTACTTCTTTCTTTCTTCTTTCTTACTTCTTTCTTACTTCTTTCTTAATTCTTTCTTACTTCTTTCTTCTTTCTTTCTTACTTCTTTCTTACTTCTTTCTTACTTCTTTCTTACTTCTTTCTTACTTCTTTCTTCTTTCTTACTTCTTTCTTACTTCTTTCTTACTTCTTTCTTTCTTACTTCTTTCATACTTCTTTCGTACTTCTTTCTTATTTCTTTCTTACTTCTTTCTTACTTCTTTCTTACTTCTTTCTTACTTCTTTCTTCTTTCTTTCTTACTTCTTTCTTACTTCTTTCTTTCTTATTTCTTTCTTACTTCTTTCCTACTTCTTTCTTACTTCTTTCTTACTTCTTTCTCTCTTCTTTCTTACTTCTTTCTTTCTTACTTCTTTATTACTTCTTTATTACTTCTTTCTAAATTCTTTTTTATTCTTTCTTACTTCTTTCTTACTTCTTTCTTAATTCTGTCTTACTTCTTTCTTCTTTCTTTCTTACTTCTTTCTTTCTTCTTTCTTACTTCTTTCTTACTTCTTTCTTTCTTCTTTCTTTCTTCTTTCTTTCTTCTTTCTTACTTCTTTCATACTTCTTTCGTACTTCTTTCTTACTTCTTTCTTACTTCTTTCTTACTTCTTTCTTACTTCTTTCTTCTTTCTTTCTTACTTCTTTCTTACTTCTTTTTTTCTTCTTTCTTACTTCTTTCTTTCTTCTTTCTTACTTCTTTCTTACTTCTTTCTTACTTCTTTCTTACTTCTTTCTTTCTTCTTTCTTTCTTCTTTCTTACTTCTTTCTTACTTCTTTCTTCTTTCTTTCTTAATTCTTTCTTACTTCTTTCTTACTTCTTCCTAACTTCTTTCTGACCTCTTTATTAAGTCTTTCTTACTTCTTTCTTTCTTACTTCTTTCTTACTTCTTTCATACTTCTTTCTTTCTTCTTTCTTACTTCTTTCTTACTTCTTTCTTACTTCTTTCTTACTTCTTTCTTACTTCTTTCTAACCTCTTTCTTACTTCTTTCTTACTTCTTTCTAACTTTTTTTTTCTTTTTTCTTACTTCTTTCTTACTTCTTTCTTACTTTTTTCTTCTTTCTCTCTTACTTCTTTCTTACTTCTTTCTTACTTATTTCTTTCTTCTTTCTTACGTCTTTCTTTCTTCTTTCTTACTTCTTTCTTACTTCTTTCTTACTTCTTTCTTACTTCTCTCTTACTTCTTTCTTACTTCTTTCTTACTTCTTTCTTACTTCTTTCTTACTTCTTTCTTACTTCTTTATTCATTCCTTCTTACTTCTTTCTTACTTCTTTCTTACTTCTTGCTTACTTCTTTCTTTCTTCTTTCTTATTTCTTTCTTACTTCTTTCTTACTTCTTTCTTCTTTCTTTCTTACTTCTTTCTTACTTCTTTCTTACTTCTTTCTTACTTCTTTCTTACTTCTTTCTTACTTCTTTCTTTCTTCTTTCTTACTTCTTTCTTACTTCTTTCTTCTTTCTTTCTTAATTCTTTCTTACTTCTTTCTTACTTCTTCCTAACTTCTTTCTGACCTCTTTATTAAGTCTTTCTTACTTCTTTCTTTCTTACTTCTTTCTTACTTCTTTCATACTTCTTTCTTTCTTCTTTCTTACTTCTTTCTTACTTCTTTCTTACTTCTTTCTTACTTCTTTCTAACCTCTTTCTTACTTCTTTCTTACTTCTTTCTAACTTTTTTTTCTTTTTTCTTACTTCTTTCTTACTTCTTTCTTACTTTTTTCTTCTTTCTCTCTTACTTCTTTCTTACTTCTTTCTTACTTATTTCTTTCTTCTTTCTTACGTCTTTCTTTCTTCTTTCTTACTTCTTTCTTACTTCTTTCTTACTTCTTTCTTACTTCTCTCTTACTTCTTTCTTACTTCTTTCTTACTTCTTTCTTACTTCTTTCTTACTTCTTTCTTACTTCTTTATTCATTCCTTCTTACTTCTTTCTTACTTCTTTCTTACTTCTTGCTTACTTCTTTCTTTCTTCTTTCTTCTTTCTTTCTTACTTCTTTCTTACTTCTTTCTTCTTTCTTTCTTACTTCTTTCTTACTTCTTTCTTACTTCTTTCTTACTTCTTTCTTACTTCTTTCTTACTTCTTTCTTTCTTCTTTCTTACTTCTTTCTTTCTTCTTTCTTACTTCTTTCCTACTTCTTTCTTACTTCTTTCTAACTTCTTTTTTCTTCTTTCTTACTTCTTACATCTTTCTTTCTTCTTTCTTTCTTCTTTCTTTCTTACTTCTTTCTTACTTCTTTCTTACTTCTTTATTCTTTCTTTCTTACTTCTTTCTTACTTCTTTCTTACTTCGTTCTAACTTCTTTCCTACTTCTTTCTTACTTCTTTCTAACTTCTTTTTTCTTCTTTCTTTCTTCTTTCTTACTTCTTTCTTACTTCTTTCTTACTTCTTTCTTACTTCTTTCTAACTTCTTTCCTACTTCTTTCTTACTTCTTTCTTCATTCCTTCTTACTTCTTTCTTACTTCTTTCTTTCTTCTATCTTTCTTAATTCTTTCTTACTTCCTTCATACTTGTTTCTTACTTCTTTCTTCTTTCTTTCTTACTTCTTTCTTACTTCTTTCTTCTTTCTTTCTTACTTCTTTCTTACTTCTTTCTTTCTTATTTCTTTCTTACTTCTTTCCTACTTCATTCTTACTTCTTTCTTACTTCTTTCTCTCTTCTTTCTTACTTCTTTCTTTCTTACTTCTTTATTACTTCTTTCTAAATTCTTTTTTATTCTTTCTTACTTCTTTCTTACTTCTTTCTTAATTCTGTCTTACTTCTTTCTTCTTTCTTTCTTACTTCTTTCTTACTTCTTTCTTTCTTCTTTCTTACTTCTTTCTTTCTTCTTTCTTACTTCTTTCTTTCTTTTTTCTTACTTCTTTCTTAATTCTTTCTTACTTCTTTCTTACTTCTTTCTTTCTTCTTTCTTACTTCTTTCTTACTTCTTTCTTAATTCTTTCTTACTTCTTTCTTCTTTCTTTCTTACTTCTTTCTTACTTCTTTCTTACTTCTTTCTTACTTCTTTCTTACTTCTTTCTTCTTTCTTACTTCTTTCTTCTTTCTTACTTCTTTCTTTCTTACTTCTTTCATACTTCTTTCGTACTTCTTTCTTACTTCTTTCTTACTTCTTTCTTACTTCTTTCTTACTTCTTTCTTACTTCTTTATTCATTCCTTCTTACTTCTTTCTTACTTCTTTCTTACTTCTTTCTTACTTCTTTCTTTCTTCTTTCTTCTTTCTTTCTTACTTCTTTCTTACTTCTTTTTTTCTTCTTTCTTACTTCTTTCTTTCTTCTTTCTTACTTCTTTCTTACTTCTTTCTTACTTCTTTCTTACTTCTTTCTTTCTTCTTTCTTTCTTCTTTCTTACTTCTTTCTTACTTCTTTCTTACTTCTTTCTTACTTCTTTATTCATTCCTTCTTACTTCTTTCTTACTTCTTTCTTACTTCTTGCTTACTTCTTTCTTTCTTCTTTCTTATTTCTTTCTTACTTCTTTCTTACTTCTTTCTTCTTTCTTTCTTACTTCTTTCTTACTTCTTTCTTACTTCTTTCTTACTTCTTTCTTACTTCTTTCTTACTTCTTTCTTTCTTCTTTCTTACTTCTTTCTTACTTCTTTCTTCTTTCTTTCTTAATTCTTTCTTACTTCTTTCTTACTTCTTCCTAACTTCTTTCTGACCTCTTTATTAAGTCTTTCTTACTTCTTTCTTTCTTACTTCTTTCTTACTTCTTTCATACTTCTTTCTTTCTTCTTTCTTACTTCTTTCTTACTTCTTTCTTACTTCTTTCTTACTTCTTTCTAACCTCTTTCTTACTTCTTTCTTACTTCTTTCTAACTTTTTTTTTCTTTTTTCTTACTTCTTTCTTACTTCTTTCTTACTTTTTTCTTCTTTCTCTCTTACTTCTTTCTTACTTCTTTCTTACTTATTTCTTTCTTCTTTCTTACGTCTTTCTTTCTTCTTTCTTACTTCTTTCTTACTTCTTTCTTACTTCTTTCTTACTTCTCTCTTACTTCTTTCTTACTTCTTTCTTACTTCTTTCTTACTTCTTTCTTACTTCTTTCTTACTTCTTTATTCATTCCTTCTTACTTCTTTCTTACTTCTTTCTTACTTCTTGCTTACTTCTTTCTTTCTTCTTTCTTCTTTCTTTCTTACTTCTTTCTTACTTCTTTCTTCTTTCTTTCTTACTTCTTTCTTACTTCTTTCTTACTTCTTTCTTACTTCTTTCTTACTTCTTTCTTACTTCTTTCTTTCTTCTTTCTTACTTCTTTCTTTCTTCTTTCTTACTTCTTTCTTACTTCTTTCTTACTTCTTTCTAACTTCTTTTTTCTTCTTTCTTACTTCTTACATCTTTCTTTCTTCTTTCTTTCTTCTTTCTTTCTTACTTCTTTCTTACTTCTTTCTTACTTCTTTATTCTTTCTTTCTTACTTCTTTCTTACTTCTTTCTTACTTCGTTCTAACTTCTTTCCTACTTCTTTCTTACTTCTTTCTAACTTCTTTTTTCTTCTTTCTTTCTTCTTTCTTACTTCTTTCTTACTTCTTTCTTACTTCTTTCTTACTTCTTTCTAACTTCTTTCCTACTTCTTTCTTACTTCTTTCTTCATTCCTTCTTACTTCTTTCTTACTTCTTTCTTTCTTCTATCTTTCTTAATTCTTTCTTACTTCCTTCATACTTGTTTCTTACTTCTTTCTTCTTTCTTTCTTACTTCTTTCTTACTTCTTTCTTCTTTCTTTCTTACTTCTTTCTTACTTCTTTCTTTCTTATTTCTTTCTTACTTCTTTACTACTTCATTCTTACTTCTTTCTTACTTCTTTCTCTCTTCTTTCTTACTTCTTTCTTTCTTACTTCTTTATTACTTCTTTCTAAATTCTTTTTTATTCTTTCTTACTTCTTTCTTACTTCTTTCTTTCTTCTTTCTTACTTCTTTCTTACTTCTTTCTTAATTCTTTCTTACTTCTTTCTTCTTTCTTTCTTACTTCTTTCTTACTTCTTTCTTACTTCTTTCTTACTTCTTTCTTACTTCTTTCTTCTTTCTTACTTCTTTCTTCTTTCTTACTTCTTTCTTTCTTACTTCTTTCATACTTCTTTCGTACTTCTTTCTTACTTCTTTCTTACTTCTTTCTTACTTCTTTCTTACTTCTTTCTTACTTCTTTATTCATTCCTTCTTACTTCTTTCTTACTTCTTTCTTACTTCTTTCTTACTTCTTTCTTTCTTCTTTCTTCTTTCTTTCTTACTTCTTTCTTACTTCTTTTTTTCTTCTTTCTTACTTCTTTCTTTCTTCTTTCTTACTTCTTTCTTACTTCTTTCTTACTTCTTTCTTACTTCTTTCTTTCTTCTTTCTTTCTTCTTTCTTACTTCTTTCTTACTTCTTTCTTACTTCTTTCTTACTTCTTTATTCATTCCTTCTTACTTCTTTCTTACTTCTTTCTTACTTCTTGCTTACTTCTTTCTTTCTTCTTTCTTATTTCTTTCTTACTTCTTTCTTACTTCTTTCTTCTTTCTTTCTTACTTCTTTCTTACTTCTTTCTTACTTCTTTCTTACTTCTTTCTTACTTCTTTCTTACTTCTTTCTTTCTTCTTTCTTACTTCTTTCTTACTTCTTTCTTCTTTCTTTCTTAATTCTTTCTTACTTCTTTCTTACTTCTTCCTAACTTCTTTCTGACCTCTTTATTAAGTCTTTCTTACTTCTTTCTTTCTTACTTCTTTCTTACTTCTTTCATACTTCTTTCTTTCTTCTTTCTTACTTCTTTCTTACTTCTTTCTTACTTCTTTCTTACTTCTTTCTAACCTCTTTCTTACTTCTTTCTTACTTCTTTCTAACTTTTTTTTTCTTTTTTCTTACTTCTTTCTTACTTCTTTCTTACTTTTTTCTTCTTTCTCTCTTACTTCTTTCTTACTTCTTTCTTACTTATTTCTTTCTTCTTTCTTACGTCTTTCTTTCTTCTTTCTTACTTCTTTCTTAATTCTTTCTTACTTCTTTCTTACTTCTCTCTTACTTCTTTCTTACTTCTTTCTTACTTCTTTCTTACTTCTTTCTTACTTCTTTCTTACTTCTTTATTCATTCCTTCTTACTTCTTTCTTACTTCTTTCTTACTTCTTGCTTACTTCTTTCTTTCTTCTTTCTTCTTTCTTTCTTACTTCTTTCTTACTTCTTTCTTCTTTCTTTCTTACTTCTTTCTTACTTCTTTCTTACTTCTTTCTTACTTCTTTCTTACTTCTTTCTTACTTCTTTCTTTCTTCTTTCTTACTTCTTTCTTTCTTCTTTCTTACTTCTTTCTTACTTCTTTCTTACTTCTTTCTAACTTCTTTTTTCTTCTTTCTTACTTCTTACATCTTTCTTTCTTCTTTCTTTCTTCTTTCTTTCTTACTTCTTTCTTACTTCTTTCTTACTTCTTTATTCTTTCTTTCTTACTTCTTTCTTACTTCTTTCTTACTTCGTTCTAACTTCTTTCCTACTTCTTTCTTACTTCTTTCTAACTTCTTTTTTCTTCTTTCTTTCTTCTTTCTTACTTCTTTCTTACTTCTTTCTTACTTCTTTCTTACTTCTTTCTAACTTCTTTCCTACTTCTTTCTTACTTCTTTCTTCATTCCTTCTTACTTCTTTCTTACTTCTTTCTTTCTTCTATCTTTCTTAATTCTTTCTTACTTCCTTCATACTTGTTTCTTACTTCTTTCTTCTTTCTTTCTTACTTCTTTCTTACTTCTTTCTTCTTTCTTTCTTACTTCTTTCTTACTTCTTTCTTTCTTATTTCTTTCTTACTTCTTTACTACTTCATTCTTACTTCTTTCTTACTTCTTTCTCTCTTCTTTCTTACTTCTTTCTTTCTTACTTCTTTATTACTTCTTTCTAAATTTTTTTTTATTCTTTCTTACTTCTTTCTTACTTCTTTCTTAATTCTGTCTTACTTCTTTCTTCTTTCTTTCTTACTTCTTTCTTACTTCTTTCTTTCTTCTTTCTTACTTCTTTCTTTCTTCTTTCTTACTTCTTTCTTTCTTTTTTCTTACTTCTTTCTTAATTCTTTCTTACTTCTTTCTTACTTCTTTCTTTCTTCTTTCTTACTTCTTTCTTACTTCTTTCTTAATTCTTTCTTACTTCTTTCTTCTTTCTTTCTTACTTCTTTCTTACTTCTTTCTTACTTCTTTCTTACTTCTTTCTTACTTCTTTCTTCTTTCTTACTTCTTTCTTCTTTCTTACTTCTTTCTTTCTTACTTCTTTCATACTTCTTTCGTACTTCTTTCTTACTTCTTTCTTACTTCTTTCTTACTTCTTTCTTACTTCTTTCTTACTTCTTTATTCATTCCTTCTTACTTCTTTCTTACTTCTTTCTTACTTCTTTCTTACTTCTTTCTTTCTTCTTTCTTCTTTCTTTCTTACTTCTTTCTTACTTCTTTTTTTCTTCTTTCTTACTTCTTTCTTTCTTCTTTCTTACTTCTTTCTTACTTCTTTCTTACTTCTTTCTTACTTCTTTCTTTCTTCTTTCTTTCTTCTTTCTTACTTCTTTCTTACTTCTTTCTTCTTTCTTTCTTAATTCTTTCTTACTTCTTTCTTACTTCTTCCTAACTTCTTTCTGACCTCTTTATTAAGTCTTTCTTACTTCTTTCTTTCTTACTTCTTTCTTACTTCTTTCATACTTCTTTCTTTCTTCTTTCTTACTTCTTTCTTACTTCTTTCTTCTTTCTTTCTTAATTCTTTCTTACTTCTTTCTTACTTCTTCCTAACTTCTTTCTGACCTCTTTATTAAGTCTTTCTTACTTCTTTCTTTCTTACTTCTTTCTTACTTCTGTCATACTTCTTTCTTTCTTCTTTCTTACTTCTTTCTTACTTCTTTCTTACTTCTTTCTTACTTCTTTCTTACTTCTTTCTAACCTCTTTCTTACTTCTTTATTCATTCCTTCTTACTTCTTTCTTACTTCTTTCTTACTTCTTGCTTACTTCTTTCTTTCTTCTTTCTTCTTTCTTTCTTACTTCTTTCTTACTTCTTTCTTCTTTCTTTCTTACTTCTTTCTTACTTCTTTCTTACTTCTGTCATACTTCTTTCTTACTTCTTTCTTACTTCTCTCTTACTTCTTTCTTACTTCTTTCTTACTTCTTTCTTACTTCTTTCTTACTTCTTTCTTACTTCTTTATTCATTCCTTCTTACTTCTTTCTTACTTCTTTCTTACTTCTTGCTTACTTCTTTCTTTCTTCTTTCTTCTTTCTTTCTTACTTCTTTCTTACTTCTTTCTTCTTTCTTTCTTACTTCTTTCTTACTTCTTTCTTACTTCTTTCTTACTTCTTTCTTACTTCTTTCTTACTTCTTTCTTTCTTCTTTCTTACTTCTTTCTTTCTTCTTTCTTACTTCTTTCTTACTTCTTTCTTACTTCTTTCTAACTTCTTTTTTCTTCTTTCTTACTTCTTACATCTTTCTTTCTTCTTTCTTTCTTCTTTCTTTCTTACTTCTTTCTTACTTCTTTCTTACTTCTTTATTCTTTCTTTCTTACTTCTTTCTTACTTCTTTCTTACTTCGTTCTAACTTCTTTCCTACTTCTTTCTTACTTCTTTCTAACTTCTTTTTTCTTCTTTCTTTCTTCTTTCTTACTTCTTTCTTACTTCTTTCTTACTTCTTTCTTACTTCTTTCTAACTTCTTTCCTACTTCTTTCTTACTTCTTTCTTCATTCCTTCTTACTTCTTTCTTACTTCTTTCTTTCTTCTATCTTTCTTAATTCTTTCTTACTTCCTTCATACTTGTTTCTTACTTCTTTCTTCTTTCTTTCTTACTTCTTTCTTACTTCTTTCTTCTTTCTTTCTTACTTCTTTCTTACTTCTTTCTTTCTTATTTCTTTCTTACTTCTTTCCTACTTCATTCTTACTTCTTTCTTACTTCTTTCTCTCTTCTTTCTTACTTCTTTCTTTCTTACTTCTTTATTACTTCTTTCTAAATTCTTTTTTATTCTTTCTTACTTCTTTCTTACTTCTTTCTTAATTCTGTCTTACTTCTTTCTTCTTTCTTTCTTACTTCTTTCTTACTTCTTTCTTTCTTCTTTCTTACTTCTTTCTTTCTTCTTTCTTACTTCTTTCTTTCTTTTTTCTTACTTCTTTCTTAATTCTTTCTTACTTCTTTCTTACTTCTTTCTTTCTTCTTTCTTACTTCTTTCTTACTTCTTTCTTAATTCTTTCTTACTTCTTTCTTCTTTCTTTCTTACTTCTTTCTTACTTCTTTCTTACTTCTTTCTTACTTCTTTCTTACTTCTTTCTTCTTTCTTACTTCTTTCTTCTTTCTTACTTCTTTCTTTCTTACTTCTTTCATACTTCTTTCGTACTTCTTTCTTACTTCTTTCTTACTTCTTTCTTACTTCTTTCTTACTTCTTTCTTACTTCTTTATTCATTCCTTCTTACTTCTTTCTTACTTCTTTCTTACTTCTTTCTTACTTCTTTCTTTCTTCTTTCTTCTTTCTTTCTTACTTCTTTCTTACTTCTTTTTTTCTTCTTTCTTACTTCTTTCTTTCTTCTTTCTTACTTCTTTCTTACTTCTTTCTTACTTCTTTCTTACTTCTTTCTTTCTTCTTTCTTTCTTCTTTCTTACTTCTTTCTTACTTCTTTCTTCTTTCTTTCTTAATTCTTTCTTACTTCTTTCTTACTTCTTCCTAACTTCTTTCTGACCTCTTTATTAAGTCTTTCTTACTTCTTTCTTTCTTACTTCTTTCTTACTTCTTTCATACTTCTTTCTTTCTTCTTTCTTACTTCTTTCTTACTTCTTTCTTACTTCTTTCTTACTTCTTTCTTACTTCTTTCTAACCTCTTTCTTACTTCTTTCTTACTTCTTTCTAACTTTTTTTTTCTTTTTTCTTACTTCTTTCTTACTTCTTTCTTACTTTTTTCTTCTTTCTCTCTTACTTCTTTCTTACTTCTTTCTTACTTATTTCTTTCTTCTTTCTTACGTCTTTCTTTCTTCTTTCTTACTTCTTTCTTACTTCTTTCTTACTTCTTTCTTACTTCTCTCTTACTTCTTTCTTACTTCTCTCTTACTTCTTTCTTACTTCTTTCTTACTTCTATCTTACTTCTTTATTCATTCCTTCTTACTTCTTTCTTACTTCTTTCTTACTTCTTGCTTACTTCTTTCTTTCTTCTTTCTTATTTCTTTCTTACTTCTTTCTTACTTCTTTCTTCTTTCTTTCTTACTTCTTTCTTACTTCTTTCTTACTTCTTTCTTACTTCTTTCTTACTTCTTTCTTACTTCTTTCTTTCTTCTTTCTTACTTCTTTCTTACTTCTTTCTTCTTTCTTTCTTAATTCTTTCTTACTTCTTTCTTACTTCTTCCTAACTTCTTTCTGACCTCTTTATTAAGTCTTTCTTACTTCTTTCTTTCTTACTTCTTTCTTACTTCTTTCATACTTCTTTCTTTCTTCTTTCTTACTTCTTTCTTACTTCTTTCTTACTTCTTTCTTACTTCTTTCTTACTTCTTTCTAACCTCTTTCTTACTTCTTTCTTACTTCTTTCTTACTTCTTTCTAACTTTTTTTTTCTTTTTTCTTACTTCTTTCTTACTTCTTTCTTACTTTTTTCTTCTTTCTCTCTTACTTCTTTCTTACTTCTTTCTTACTTATTTCTTTCTTCTTTCTTACTTCTTTCTTACTTCTTTCATACTTCTTTCTTTCTTCTTTCTTACTTCTTTCTTACTTCTTTCTTACTTCTTTCTTACTTCTTTCTAACCTCTTTCTTACTTCTTTCTTACTTCTTTCTAACTTTTTTTTTCTTTTTTCTTACTTCTTTCTTACTTCTTTCTTACTTTTTTCTTCTTTCTCTCTTACTTCTTTCTTACTTCTTTCTTACTTATTTCTTTCTTCTTTCTTACGTCTTTCTTTCTTCTTTCTTACTTCTTTCTTACTTCTTTCTTACTTCTTTCTTACTTCTCTCTTACTTCTTTCTTACTTCTTTCTTACTTCTTTCTTACTTCTTTCTTACTTCTTTCTTACTTCTTTATTCATTCCTTCTTACTTCTTTCTTACTTCTTTCTTACTTCTTGCTTACTTCTTTCTTTCTTCTTTCTTCTTTCTTTCTTACTTCTTTCTTACTTCTTTCTTCTTTCTTTCTTACTTCTTTCTTTCTTCTTTCTTACCTCTTTCTTTCTTCTTTCTTACTTCTTTCTTACTTCTTTCTTACTTTTTTCTAACTTCTTTTTTCTTCTTTCTTACTTCTTACATCTTTCTTTCTTCTTTCTTTCTTCTTTCTTTCTTACTTCTTTCTTACTTCTTTCTTACTTCTTTCTTACTTCTTTCTAACCTCTTTCTTACTTCTTTATTCATTCCTTCTTACTTCTTTCTTACTTCTTTCTTACTTCTTGCTTACTTCTTTCTTTCTTCTTTCTTCTTTCTTTCTTACTTCTTTCTTACTTCTTTCTTCTTTCTTTCTTACTTCTTTCTTACTTCTTTCTTACTTCTGTCATACTTCTTTCTTACTTCTTTCTTACTTCTCTCTTACTTCTTTCTTACTTCTTTCTTACTTCTTTCTTACTTCTTTCTTACTTCTTTCTTACTTCTTTATTCATTCCTTCTTACTTCTTTCTTACTTCTTTCTTACTTCTTGCTTACTTCTTTCTTTCTTCTTTCTTCTTTCTTTCTTACTTCTTTCTTACTTCTTTCTTCTTTCTTTCTTACTTCTTTCTTACTTCTTTCTTACTTCTTTCTTACTTCTTTCTTACTTCTTTCTTACTTCTTTCTTTCTTCTTTCTTACTTCTTTCTTTCTTCTTTCTTACTTCTTTCTTACTTCTTTCTTACTTCTTTCTAACTTCTTTTTTCTTCTTTCTTACTTCTTACATCTTTCTTTCTTCTTTCTTTCTTCTTTCTTTCTTACTTCTTTCTTACTTCTTTCTTACTTCTTTATTCTTTCTTTCTTACTTCTTTCTTACTTCTTTCTTACTTCGTTCTAACTTCTTTCCTACTTCTTTCTTACTTCTTTCTAACTTCTTTTTTCTTCTTTCTTTCTTCTTTCTTACTTCTTTCTTACTTCTTTCTTACTTCTTTCTTACTTCTTTCTAACTTCTTTCCTACTTCTTTCTTACTTCTTTCTTCATTCCTTCTTACTTCTTTCTTACTTCTTTCTTTCTTCTATCTTTCTTAATTCTTTCTTACTTCCTTCATACTTGTTTCTTACTTCTTTCTTCTTTCTTTCTTACTTCTTTCTTACTTCTTTCTTCTTTCTTTCTTACTTCTTTCTTACTTCTTTCTTTCTTATTTCTTTCTTACTTCTTTCCTACTTCATTCTTACTTCTTTCTTACTTCTTTCTCTCTTCTTTCTTACTTCTTTCTTTCTTACTTCTTTATTACTTCTTTCTAAATTCTTTTTTATTCTTTCTTACTTCTTTCTTACTTCTTTCTTAATTCTGTCTTACTTCTTTCTTCTTTCTTTCTTACTTCTTTCTTACTTCTTTCTTTCTTCTTTCTTACTTCTTTCTTTCTTCTTTCTTACTTCTTTCTTTCTTTTTTCTTACTTCTTTCTTAATTCTTTCTTACTTCTTTCTTACTTCTTTCTTTCTTCTTTCTTACTTCTTTCTTACTTCTTTCTTAATTCTTTCTTACTTCTTTCTTCTTTCTTTCTTACTTCTTTCTTACTTCTTTCTTACTTCTTTCTTACTTCTTTCTTACTTCTTTCTTCTTTCTTACTTCTTTCTTCTTTCTTACTTCTTTCTTTCTTACTTCTTTCATACTTCTTTCGTACTTCTTTCTTACTTCTTTCTTACTTCTTTCTTACTTCTTTCTTACTTCTTTCTTACTTCTTTATTCATTCCTTCTTACTTCTTTCTTACTTCTTTCTTACTTCTTTCTTACTTCTTTCTTTCTTCTTTCTTCTTTCTTTCTTACTTCTTTCTTACTTCTTTTTTTCTTCTTTCTTACTTCTTTCTTTCTTCTTTCTTACTTCTTTCTTACTTCTTTCTTACTTCTTTCTTACTTCTTTCTTTCTTCTTTCTTTCTTCTTTCTTACTTCTTTCTTACTTCTTTCTTCTTTCTTTCTTAATTCTTTCTTACTTCTTTCTTACTTCTTCCTAACTTCTTTCTGACCTCTTTATTAAGTCTTTCTTACTTCTTTCTTTCTTACTTCTTTCTTACTTCTTTCATACTTCTTTCTTTCTTCTTTCTTACTTCTTTCTTACTTCTTTCTTACTTCTTTCTTACTTCTTTCTTACTTCTTTCTAACCTCTTTCTTACTTCTTTCTTACTTCTTTCTAACTTTTTTTTTCTTTTTTCTTACTTCTTTCTTACTTCTTTCTTACTTTTTTCTTCTTTCTCTCTTACTTCTTTCTTACTTCTTTCTTACTTATTTCTTTCTTCTTTCTTACGTCTTTCTTTCTTCTTTCTTACTTCTTTCTTACTTCTTTCTTACTTCTTTCTTACTTCTCTCTTACTTCTTTCTTACTTCTCTCTTACTTCTTTCTTACTTCTTTCTTACTTCTATCTTACTTCTTTATTCATTCCTTCTTACTTCTTTCTTACTTCTTTCTTACTTCTTGCTTACTTCTTTCTTTCTTCTTTCTTATTTCTTTCTTACTTCTTTCTTACTTCTTTCTTCTTTCTTTCTTACTTCTTTCTTACTTCTTTCTTACTTCTTTCTTACTTCTTTCTTACTTCTTTCTTACTTCTTTCTTTCTTCTTTCTTACTTCTTTCTTACTTCTTTCTTCTTTCTTTCTTAATTCTTTCTTACTTCTTTCTTACTTCTTCCTAACTTCTTTCTGACCTCTTTATTAAGTCTTTCTTACTTCTTTCTTTCTTACTTCTTTCTTACTTCTTTCATACTTCTTTCTTTCTTCTTTCTTACTTCTTTCTTACTTCTTTCTTACTTCTTTCTTACTTCTTTCTTACTTCTTTCTAACCTCTTTCTTACTTCTTTCTTACTTCTTTCTAACTTTTTTTTTCTTTTTTCTTACTTCTTTCTTACTTCTTTCTTACTTTTTTCTTCTTTCTCTCTTACTTCTTTCTTACTTCTTTCTTACTTATTTCTTTCTTCTTTCTTACTTCTTTCTTACTTCTTTCATACTTCTTTCTTTCTTCTTTCTTACTTCTTTCTTACTTCTTTCTTACTTCTTTCTTACTTCTTTCTAACCTCTTTCTTACTTCTTTCTTACTTCTTTCTAACTTTTTTTTTCTTTTTTCTTACTTCTTTCTTACTTCTTTCTTACTTTTTTCTTCTTTCTCTCTTACTTCTTTCTTACTTCTTTCTTACTTATTTCTTTCTTCTTTCTTACGTCTTTCTTTCTTCTTTCTTACTTCTTTCTTACTTCTTTCTTACTTCTTTCTTACTTCTCTCTTACTTCTTTCTTACTTCTTTCTTACTTCTTTCTTACTTCTTTCTTACTTCTTTCTTACTTCTTTATTCATTCCTTCTTACTTCTTTCTTACTTCTTTCTTACTTCTTGCTTACTTCTTTCTTTCTTCTTTCTTCTTTCTTTCTTACTTCTTTCTTACTTCTTTCTTCTTTCTTTCTTACTTCTTTCTTTCTTCTTTCTTACCTCTTTCTTTCTTCTTTCTTACTTCTTTCTTACTTCTTTCTTACTTTTTTCTAACTTCTTTTTTCTTCTTTCTTACTTCTTACATCTTTCTTTCTTCTTTCTTTCTTCTTTCTTTCTTACTTCTTTCTTACTTCTTTCTTACTTCTTTCTTACTTCTTTCTAACCTCTTTCTTACTTCTTTATTCATTCCTTCTTACTTCTTTCTTACTTCTTTCTTACTTCTTGCTTACTTCTTTCTTTCTTCTTTCTTCTTTCTTTCTTACTTCTTTCTTACTTCTTTCTTCTTTCTTTCTTACTTCTTTCTTACTTCTTTCTTACTTCTGTCATACTTCTTTCTTACTTCTTTCTTACTTCTCTCTTACTTCTTTCTTACTTCTTTCTTACTTCTTTCTTACTTCTTTCTTACTTCTTTCTTACTTCTTTATTCATTCCTTCTTACTTCTTTCTTACTTCTTTCTTACTTCTTGCTTACTTCTTTCTTTCTTCTTTCTTCTTTCTTTCTTACTTCTTTCTTACTTCTTTCTTCTTTCTTTCTTACTTCTTTCTTACTTCTTTCTTACTTCTTTCTTACTTCTTTCTTACTTCTTTCTTACTTCTTTCTTACTTCTTTCTTTCTTCTTTCTTACTTCTTTCTTTCTTCTTTCTTACTTCTTTCTTACTTCTTTCTTACTTCTTTCTAACTTCTTTTTTCTTCTTTCTTACTTCTTACATCTTTCTTTCTTCTTTCTTTCTTCTTTCTTTCTTACTTCTTTCTTACTTCTTTCTTACTTCTTTATTCTTTCTTTCTTACTTCTTTCTTACTTCTTTCTTACTTCGTTCTAACTTCTTTCCTACTTCTTTCTTACTTCTTTCTAACTTCTTTTTTCTTCTTTCTTTCTTCTTTCTTACTTCTTTCTTACTTCTTTCTTACTTCTTTCTTACTTCTTTCTAACTTCTTTCCTACTTCTTTCTTACTTCTTTCTTCATTCCTTCTTACTTCTTTCTTACTTCTTTCTTTCTTCTATCTTTCTTAATTCTTTCTTACTTCCTTCATACTTGTTTCTTACTTCTTTCTTCTTTCTTTCTTACTTCTTTCTTACTTCTTTCTTCTTTCTTTCTTACTTCTTTCTTACTTCTTTCTTTCTTATTTCTTTCTTACTTCTTTCCTACTTCATTCTTACTTCTTTCTTACTTCTTTCTCTCTTCTTTCTTACTTCTTTCTTTCTTACTTCTTTATTACTTCTTTCTAAATTCTTTTTTATTCTTTCTTACTTCTTTCTTACTTCTTTCTTACTTCTTTCTTACTTCTTTCTAACCTCTTTCTTACTTCTTTATTCATTCCTTCTTACTTCTTTCTTACTTCTTTCTTACTTCTTGCTTACTTCTTTCTTTCTTCTTTCTTCTTTCTTTCTTACTTCTTTCTTACTTCTTTCTTCTTTCTTTCTTACTTCTTTCTTACTTCTTTCTTACTTCTGTCATACTTCTTTCTTACTTCTTTCTTACTTCTCTCTTACTTCTTTCTTACTTCTTTCTTACTTCTTTCTTACTTCTTTCTTACTTCTTTCTTACTTCTTTATTCATTCCTTCTTACTTCTTTCTTACTTCTTTCTTACTTCTTGCTTACTTCTTTCTTTCTTCTTTCTTCTTTCTTTCTTACTTCTTTCTTACTTCTTTCTTCTTTCTTTCTTACTTCTTTCTTACTTCTTTCTTACTTCTTTCTTACTTCTTTCTTACTTCTTTCTTACTTCTTTCTTTCTTCTTTCTTACTTCTTTCTTTCTTCTTTCTTACTTCTTTCTTACTTCTTTCTTACTTCTTTCTAACTTCTTTTTTCTTCTTTCTTACTTCTTACATCTTTCTTTCTTCTTTCTTTCTTCTTTCTTTCTTACTTCTTTCTTACTTCTTTCTTACTTCTTTATTCTTTCTTTCTTACTTCTTTCTTACTTCTTTCTTACTTCGTTCTAACTTCTTTCCTACTTCTTTCTTACTTCTTTCTAACTTCTTTTTTCTTCTTTCTTTCTTCTTTCTTACTTCTTTCTTACTTCTTTCTTACTTCTTTCTTACTTCTTTCTAACTTCTTTCCTACTTCTTTCTTACTTCTTTCTTCATTCCTTCTTACTTCTTTCTTACTTCTTTCTTTCTTCTATCTTTCTTAATTCTTTCTTACTTCCTTCATACTTGTTTCTTACTTCTTTCTTCTTTCTTTCTTACTTCTTTCTTACTTCTTTCTTCTTTCTTTCTTACTTCTTTCTTACTTCTTTCTTTCTTATTTCTTTCTTACTTCTTTCCTACTTCATTCTTACTTCTTTCTTACTTCTTTCTCTCTTCTTTCTTACTTCTTTCTTTCTTACTTCTTTATTACTTCTTTCTAAATTCTTTTTTATTCTTTCTTACTTCTTTCTTACTTCTTTCTTAATTCTGTCTTACTTCTTTCTTCTTTCTTTCTTACTTCTTTCTTACTTCTTTCTTTCTTCTTTCTTACTTCTTTCTTTCTTCTTTCTTACTTCTTTCTTTCTTTTTTCTTACTTCTTTCTTAATTCTTTCTTACTTCTTTCTTACTTCTTTCTTTCTTCTTTCTTACTTCTTTCTTACTTCTTTCTTAATTCTTTCTTACTTCTTTCTTCTTTCTTTCTTACTTCTTTCTTACTTCTTTCTTACTTCTTTCTTACTTCTTTCTTACTTCTTTCTTCTTTCTTACTTCTTTCTTCTTTCTTACTTCTTTCTTTCTTACTTCTTTCATACTTCTTTCGTACTTCTTTCTTACTTCTTTCTTACTTCTTTCTTACTTCTTTCTTACTTCTTTCTTACTTCTTTATTCATTCCTTCTTACTTCTTTCTTACTTCTTTCTTACTTCTTTCTTACTTCTTTCTTTCTTCTTTCTTCTTTCTTTCTTACTTCTTTCTTACTTCTTTTTTTCTTCTTTCTTACTTCTTTCTTTCTTCTTTCTTACTTCTTTCTTACTTCTTTCTTACTTCTTTCTTACTTCTTTCTTTCTTCTTTCTTTCTTCTTTCTTACTTCTTTCTTACTTCTTTCTTCTTTCTTTCTTAATTCTTTCTTACTTCTTTCTTACTTCTTCCTAACTTCTTTCTGACCTCTTTATTAAGTCTTTCTTACTTCTTTCTTTCTTACTTCTTTCTTACTTCTTTCATACTTCTTTCTTTCTTCTTTCTTACTTCTTTCTTACTTCTTTCTTACTTCTTTCTTACTTCTTTCTTACTTCTTTCTAACCTCTTTCTTACTTCTTTCTTACTTCTTTCTAACTTTTTTTTTCTTTTTTCTTACTTCTTTCTTACTTCTTTCTTACTTTTTTCTTCTTTCTCTCTTACTTCTTTCTTACTTCTTTCTTACTTATTTCTTTCTTCTTTCTTACGTCTTTCTTTCTTCTTTCTTACTTCTTTCTTACTTCTTTCTTACTTCTTTCTTACTTCTCTCTTACTTCTTTCTTACTTCTCTCTTACTTCTTTCTTACTTCTTTCTTACTTCTATCTTACTTCTTTATTCATTCCTTCTTACTTCTTTCTTACTTCTTTCTTACTTCTTGCTTACTTCTTTCTTTCTTCTTTCTTATTTCTTTCTTACTTCTTTCTTACTTCTTTCTTCTTTCTTTCTTACTTCTTTCTTACTTCTTTCTTACTTCTTTCTTACTTCTTTCTTACTTCTTTCTTACTTCTTTCTTTCTTCTTTCTTACTTCTTTCTTACTTCTTTCTTCTTTCTTTCTTAATTCTTTCTTACTTCTTTCTTACTTCTTCCTAACTTCTTTCTGACCTCTTTATTAAGTCTTTCTTACTTCTTTCTTTCTTACTTCTTTCTTACTTCTTTCATACTTCTTTCTTTCTTCTTTCTTACTTCTTTCTTACTTCTTTCTTACTTCTTTCTTACTTCTTTCTTACTTCTTTCTAACCTCTTTCTTACTTCTTTCTTACTTCTTTCTAACTTTTTTTTTCTTTTTTCTTACTTCTTTCTTACTTCTTTCTTACTTTTTTCTTCTTTCTCTCTTACTTCTTTCTTACTTCTTTCTTACTTATTTCTTTCTTCTTTCTTACTTCTTTCTTACTTCTTTCATACTTCTTTCTTTCTTCTTTCTTACTTCTTTCTTACTTCTTTCTTACTTCTTTCTTACTTCTTTCTAACCTCTTTCTTACTTCTTTCTTACTTCTTTCTAACTTTTTTTTTCTTTTTTCTTACTTCTTTCTTACTTCTTTCTTACTTTTTTCTTCTTTCTCTCTTACTTCTTTCTTACTTCTTTCTTACTTATTTCTTTCTTCTTTCTTACGTCTTTCTTTCTTCTTTCTTACTTCTTTCTTACTTCTTTCTTACTTCTTTCTTACTTCTCTCTTACTTCTTTCTTACTTCTTTCTTACTTCTTTCTTACTTCTTTCTTACTTCTTTCTTACTTCTTTATTCATTCCTTCTTACTTCTTTCTTACTTCTTTCTTACTTCTTGCTTACTTCTTTCTTTCTTCTTTCTTCTTTCTTTCTTACTTCTTTCTTACTTCTTTCTTCTTTCTTTCTTACTTCTTTCTTTCTTCTTTCTTACCTCTTTCTTTCTTCTTTCTTACTTCTTTCTTACTTCTTTCTTACTTTTTTCTAACTTCTTTTTTCTTCTTTCTTACTTCTTACATCTTTCTTTCTTCTTTCTTTCTTCTTTCTTTCTTACTTCTTTCTTACTTCTTTCTTACTTCTTTCTTACTTCTTTCTAACCTCTTTCTTACTTCTTTATTCATTCCTTCTTACTTCTTTCTTACTTCTTTCTTACTTCTTGCTTACTTCTTTCTTTCTTCTTTCTTCTTTCTTTCTTACTTCTTTCTTACTTCTTTCTTCTTTCTTTCTTACTTCTTTCTTACTTCTTTCTTACTTCTGTCATACTTCTTTCTTACTTCTTTCTTACTTCTCTCTTACTTCTTTCTTACTTCTTTCTTACTTCTTTCTTACTTCTTTCTTACTTCTTTCTTACTTCTTTATTCATTCCTTCTTACTTCTTTCTTACTTCTTTCTTACTTCTTGCTTACTTCTTTCTTTCTTCTTTCTTCTTTCTTTCTTACTTCTTTCTTACTTCTTTCTTCTTTCTTTCTTACTTCTTTCTTACTTCTTTCTTACTTCTTTCTTACTTCTTTCTTACTTCTTTCTTACTTCTTTCTTACTTCTTTCTTTCTTCTTTCTTACTTCTTTCTTTCTTCTTTCTTACTTCTTTCTTACTTCTTTCTTACTTCTTTCTAACTTCTTTTTTCTTCTTTCTTACTTCTTACATCTTTCTTTCTTCTTTCTTTCTTCTTTCTTTCTTACTTCTTTCTTACTTCTTTCTTACTTCTTTATTCTTTCTTTCTTACTTCTTTCTTACTTCTTTCTTACTTCGTTCTAACTTCTTTCCTACTTCTTTCTTACTTCTTTCTAACTTCTTTTTTCTTCTTTCTTTCTTCTTTCTTACTTCTTTCTTACTTCTTTCTTACTTCTTTCTTACTTCTTTCTAACTTCTTTCCTACTTCTTTCTTACTTCTTTCTTCATTCCTTCTTACTTCTTTCTTACTTCTTTCTTTCTTCTATCTTTCTTAATTCTTTCTTACTTCCTTCATACTTGTTTCTTACTTCTTTCTTCTTTCTTTCTTACTTCTTTCTTACTTCTTTCTTCTTTCTTTCTTACTTCTTTCTTACTTCTTTCTTTCTTATTTCTTTCTTACTTCTTTCCTACTTCATTCTTACTTCTTTCTTACTTCTTTCTCTCTTCTTTCTTACTTCTTTCTTTCTTACTTCTTTATTACTTCTTTCTAAATTCTTTTTTATTCTTTCTTACTTCTTTCTTACTTCTTTCTTAATTCTGTCTTACTTCTTTCTTCTTTCTTTCTTACTTCTTTCTTACTTCTTTCTTTCTTCTTTCTTACTTCTTTCTTTCTTCTTTCTTACTTCTTTCTTTCTTTTTTCTTACTTCTTTCTTAATTCTTTCTTACTTCTTTCTTACTTCTTTCTTTCTTCTTTCTTACTTCTTTCTTACTTCTTTCTTAATTCTTTCTTACTTCTTTCTTCTTTCTTTCTTACTTCTTTCTTACTTCTTTCTTACTTCTTTCTTACTTCTTTCTTACTTCTTTCTTCTTTCTTACTTCTTTCTTCTTTCTTACTTCTTTCTTTCTTACTTCTTTCATACTTCTTTCGTACTTCTTTCTTACTTCTTTCTTACTTCTTTCTTACTTCTTTCTTACTTCTTTCTTACTTCTTTATTCATTCCTTCTTACTTCTTTCTTACTTCTTTCTTACTTCTTTCTTACTTCTTTCTTTCTTCTTTCTTCTTTCTTTCTTACTTCTTTCTTACTTCTTTTTTTCTTCTTTCTTACTTCTTTCTTTCTTCTTTCTTACTTCTTTCTTACTTCTTTCTTACTTCTTTCTTACTTCTTTCTTTCTTCTTTCTTTCTTCTTTCTTACTTCTTTCTTACTTCTTTCTTCTTTCTTTCTTAATTCTTTCTTACTTCTTTCTTACTTCTTCCTAACTTCTTTCTGACCTCTTTATTAAGTCTTTCTTACTTCTTTCTTTCTTACTTCTTTCTTACTTCTTTCATACTTCTTTCTTTCTTCTTTCTTACTTCTTTCTTACTTCTTTCTTACTTCTTTCTTACTTCTTTCTTACTTCTTTCTAACCTCTTTCTTACTTCTTTCTTACTTCTTTCTAACTTTTTTTTTCTTTTTTCTTACTTCTTTCTTACTTCTTTCTTACTTTTTTCTTCTTTCTCTCTTACTTCTTTCTTACTTCTTTCTTACTTATTTCTTTCTTCTTTCTTACGTCTTTCTTTCTTCTTTCTTACTTCTTTCTTACTTCTTTCTTACTTCTTTCTTACTTCTCTCTTACTTCTTTCTTACTTCTCTCTTACTTCTTTCTTACTTCTTTCTTACTTCTATCTTACTTCTTTATTCATTCCTTCTTACTTCTTTCTTACTTCTTTCTTACTTCTTGCTTACTTCTTTCTTTCTTCTTTCTTATTTCTTTCTTACTTCTTTCTTACTTCTTTCTTCTTTCTTTCTTACTTCTTTCTTACTTCTTTCTTACTTCTTTCTTACTTCTTTCTTACTTCTTTCTTACTTCTTTCTTTCTTCTTTCTTACTTCTTTCTTACTTCTTTCTTCTTTCTTTCTTAATTCTTTCTTACTTCTTTCTTACTTCTTCCTAACTTCTTTCTGACCTCTTTATTAAGTCTTTCTTACTTCTTTCTTTCTTACTTCTTTCTTACTTCTTTCATACTTCTTTCTTTCTTCTTTCTTACTTCTTTCTTACTTCTTTCTTACTTCTTTCTTACTTCTTTCTAACCTCTTTCTTACTTCTTTCTTACTTCTTTCTAACTTTTTTTTTCTTTTTTCTTACTTCTTTCTTACTTCTTTCTTACTTTTTTCTTCTTTCTCTCTTACTTCTTTCTTACTTCTTTCTTACTTATTTCTTTCTTCTTTCTTACGTCTTTCTTTCTTCTTTCTTACTTCTTTCTTACTTCTTTCTTACTTCTTTCTTACTTCTCTCTTACTTCTTTCTTACTTCTTTCTTACTTCTTTCTTACTTCTTTCTTACTTCTTTCTTACTTCTTTATTCATTCCTTCTTACTTCTTTCTTACTTCTTTCTTACTTCTTGCTTACTTCTTTCTTTCTTCTTTCTTCTTTCTTTCTTACTTCTTTCTTACTTCTTTCTTCTTTCTTTCTTACTTCTTTCTTTCTTCTTTCTTACCTCTTTCTTTCTTCTTTCTTACTTCTTTCTTACTTCTTTCTTACTTTTTTCTAACTTCTTTTTTCTTCTTTCTTACTTCTTACATCTTTCTTTCTTCTTTCTTTCTTCTTTCTTTCTTACTTCTTTCTTACTTCTTTCTTACTTCTTTATTCTTTCTTTCTTACTTCTTTCTTACTTCTTTCTTACTTCGTTCTAACTTCTTTCCTACTTCTTTCTTACTTCTTTCTAACTTCTTTTTTCTTCTTTCTTTCTTCTTTCTTACTTCTTTCTTACTTCTTTCTTACTTCTTTCTTACTTCTTTCTAACTTCTTTCCTACTTCTTTCTTACTTCTTTCTTCATTCCTTCTTACTTCTTTCTTACTTCTTTCTTACTTCTTTCTTACTTCTTTCTTTCTTCTTTCTTCTTTCTTTCTTCTTTCTTACTTCTTTCATACTTCTTTCTTACTTCATTCTTACTTCTTTCTTCTTTCTTTCTTACTTCTTTCTTACTTCTTTCTTACTTCTCTCTTACTTCTTTCTTACTTCTTTCTTGCTTCTTTCTTTCTTCTTTCTTACTTCTTTCTTACTTCTTTCTTACTTCTTTCTTACTTATTTCTTACATATTTCTTACTGGTTTCTAACTTCTTTCTTACTTCTTTCTTACTTCTTTCTAACTTCTTTCTTACTTCTTTCTTACTTCTTTCTTTCTTCTATCTTTCTTAATTCTTTCTTACTTCCTTCATACTTGTTTCTTACTTCTTTCTTCTTTCTTTCTTACTTCTTTCTTACTTCTTTCTTCTTTCTTTCTTACTTCTTTCTTACTTCTTTCTTTCTTATTTCTTTCTTACTTCTTTCCTACTTCATTCTTACTTCTTTCTTACTTCTTTCTCTCTTCTTTCTTACTTCTTTCTTTCTTACTTCTTTATTACTTCTTTCTAAATTCTTTTTTATTCTTTCTTACTTCTTTCTTACTTCTTTCTTAATTCTGTCTTACTTCTTTCTTCTTTGTTTCTTACTTCTTTCTTACTTATTTCTTTCTTCTTTCTTACTTCTTTCTTTCTTCTTTCTTACTTCTTTCTTTCTTTTTTCTTACTTCTTTCTTAATTCTTTCTTACTTCTTTCTTACTTCTTTCTTTCTTCTTTCTTACTTCTTTCTTACTTCTTTCTTAATTCTTTCTTACTTCTTTCTTCTTTCTTTCTTACTTCTTTCTTACTTCTTTCTTACTTCTTTCTTACTTCTTTCTTACTTCTTTCTTCTTTCTTACTTCTTTCTTACTTCTTTCTTACTTCTTTCTTTCTTACTTCTTTCATACTTCTTTCGTACTTCTTTCTTACTTCTTTCTTACTTCTTTCTTACTTCTTTCTTACTTCTTTCTTACTTCTTTCTTCTTTCTTTCTTACTTCTTTCTTACTTCTTTCTTTCTTATTTCTTTCTTACTTCTTTCCTACTTCTTTCTTACTTCTTTCTTACTTCTTTCTCTCTTCTTTCTTACTTCTTTCTTTCTTACTTCTTTATTACTTCTTTATTACTTCTTTCTAAATTCTTTTTTATTCTTTCTTACTTCTTTCTTACTTCTTTCTTAATTCTGTCTTACTTCTTTCTTCTTTCTTTCTTACTTCTTTCTTTCTTCTTTCTTACTTCTTTCTTACTTCTTTCTTTCTTCTTTCTTTCTTCTTTCTTTCTTCTTTCTTACTTCTTTCATACTTCTTTCGTACTTCTTTCTTACTTCTTTCTTACTTCTTTCTTCTTTCTTACTTCTTTCTTCTTTCTTTCTTACTTCTTTCTTACTTCTTTTTTTCTTCTTTCTTACTTCTTTCTTTCTTCTTTCTTACTTCTTTCTTACTTCTTTCTTACTTCTTTCTTACTTCTTTCTTTCTTCTTTCTTTCTTCTTTCTTACTTCTTTCTTACTTCTTTCTTCTTTCTTTCTTAATTCTTTCTTACTTCTTTCTTACTTCTTCCTAACTTCTTTCTGACCTCTTTATTAAGTCTTTCTTACTTCTTTCTTTCTTACTTCTTTCTTACTTCTTTCATACTTCTTTCTTTCTTCTTTCTTACTTCTTTCTTACTTCTTTCTTACTTCTTTCTTACTTCTTTCTAACCTCTTTCTTACTTCTTTCTTACTTCTTTCTAACTTTTTTTTTCTTTTTTCTTACTTCTTTCTTACTTCTTTCTTACTTTTTTCTTCTTTCTCTCTTACTTCTTTCTTACTTCTTTCTTACTTATTTCTTTCTTCTTTCTTACGTCTTTCTTTCTTCTTTCTTACTTCTTTCTTACTTCTTTCTTACTTCTTTCTTACTTCTCTCTTACTTCTTTCTTACTTCTTTCTTACTTCTTTCTTACTTCTTTCTTACTTCTTTCTTACTTCTTTATTCATTCCTTCTTACTTCTTTCTTACTTCTTTCTTACTTCTTGCTTACTTCTTTCTTTCTTCTTTCTTCTTTCTTTCTTACTTCTTTCTTACTTCTTTCTTCTTTCTTTCTTACTTCTTTCTTACTTCTTTCTTACTTCTTTCTTACTTCTTTCTTACTTCTTTCTTACTTCTTTCTTTCTTCTTTCTTACTTCTTTCTTTCTTCTTTCTTACTTCTTTCTTACTTCTTTCTTACTTCTTTCTAACTTCTTTTTTCTTCTTTCTTACTTCTTACATCTTTCTTTCTTCTTTCTTTCTTCTTTCTTTCTTACTTCTTTCTTACTTCTTTCTTACTTCTTTATTCTTTCTTTCTTACTTCTTTCTTACTTCTTTCTTACTTCGTTCTAACTTCTTTCCTACTTCTTTCTTACTTCTTTCTAACTTCTTTTTTCTTCTTTCTTTCTTCTTTCTTACTTCTTTCTTACTTCTTTCTTACTTCTTTCTTACTTCTTTCTAACTTCTTTCCTACTTCTTTCTTACTTCTTTCTTCATTCCTTCTTACTTCTTTCTTACTTCTTTCTTACTTCTTTCTTACTTCTTTCTTCTTTCTTCTTTCTTTCTTCTTTCTTACTTCTTTCATACTTCTTTCTTACTTCATTCTTACTTCTTTCTTCTTTCTTTCTTACTTCTTTCTTACTTCTTTCTTACTTCTCTCTTACTTCTTTCTTACTTCTTTCTTGCTTCTTTCTTTCTTCTTTCTTACTTCTTTCTTACTTCTTTCTTACTTCTTTCTTACTTATTTCTTACATATTTCTTACTGGTTTCTAACTTCTTTCTTACTTCTTTCTTACTTCTTTCTAACTTCTTTCTTACTTCTTTCTTACTTCTTTCTTTCTTCTATCTTTCTTAATTCTTTCTTACTTCCTTCATACTTGTTTCTTACTTCTTTCTTCTTTCTTTCTTACTTCTTTCTTACTTCTTTCTTCTTTCTTTCTTACTTCTTTCTTACTTCTTTCTTTCTTATTTCTTTCTTACTTCTTTCCTACTTCATTCTTACTTCTTTCTTACTTCTTTCTCTCTTCTTTCTTACCTCTTTCTTTCTTACTTCTTTATTACTTCTTTCTAAATTCTTTTTTATTCTTTCTTACTTCTTTCTTACTTCTTTCTTAATTCTGTCTTACTTCTTTCTTCTTTCTTTCTTACTTCTTTCTTACTTCTTTCTTTCTTATTTCTTTCTTACTTCTTTCCTACTTCTTTCTTACTTCTTTCTTACTTTTTCTCTCTTCTTTCTTACTTCTTTCTTTCTTACTTCTTTATTACTTCTTTATTACTTCTTTCTAAATTCTTTTTTATTCTTTCTTACTTCTTTCTTACTTCTTTCTTAATTCTGTCTTACTTCTTTCTTCTTTCTTTCTTACTTCTTTCTTTCTTCTTTCTTACTTCTTTCTTACTTCTTTCTTTCTTCTTTCTTTCTTCTTTCTTTCTTCTTTCTTACTTCTTTCATACTTCTTTCGTACTTCTTTCTTACTTCTTTCTTACTTCTTTCTTACTTCTTTCTTACTTCTTTCTTCTTTCTTTCTTACTTCTTTCTTACTTCTTTTTTTCTTCTTTCTTACTTCTTTCTTTCTTCTTTCTTACTTCTTTCTTACTTCTTTCTTACTTCTTTCTTACTTCTTTCTTTCTTCTTTCTTTCTTCTTTCTTACTTCTTTCTTACTTCTTTCTTCTTTCTTTCTTAATTCTTTCTTACTTCTTTCTTACTTCTTCCTAACTTCTTTCTGACCTCTTTATTAAGTCTTTCTTACTTCTTTCTTTCTTACTTCTTTCTTACTTCTTTCATACTTCTTTCTTTCTTCTTTCTTACTTCTTTCTTACTTCTTTCTTACTTCTTTCTTACTTCTTTCTTACTTCTTTCTAACCTCTTTCTTACTTCTTTCTTACTTCTTTCTAACTTTTTTTTTCTTTTTTCTTACTTCTTTCTTACTTCTTTCTTACTTTTTTCTTCTTTCTCTCTTACTTCTTTCTTACTTCTTTCTTACTTATTTCTTTCTTCTTTCTTACGTCTTTCTTTCTTCTTTCTTACTTCTTTCTTACTTCTTTCTTACTTCTTTCTTACTTCTCTCTTACTTCTTTCTTACTTCTTTCTTACTTCTTTCTTACTTCTTTCTTACTTCTTTCTTACTTCTTTATTCATTCCTTCTTACTTCTTTCTTACTTCTTTCTTACTTCTTGCTTACTTCTTTCTTTCTTCTTTCTTATTTCTTTCTTACTTCTTTCTTACTTCTTTCTTCTTTCTTTCTTACTTCTTTCTTACTTCTTTCTTACTTCTTTCTTACTTCTTTCTTACTTCTTTCTTACTTCTTTCTTTCTTCTTTCTTACTTCTTTCTTACTTCTTTCTTCTTTCTTTCTTAATTCTTTCTTACTTCTTTCTTACTTCTTCCTAACTTCTTTCTGACCTCTTTATTAAGTCTTTCTTACTTCTTTCTTTCTTACTTCTTTCTTACTTCTTTCATACTTCTTTCTTTCTTCTTTCTTACTTCTTTCTTACTTCTTTCTTACTTCTTTCTTACTTCTTTCTAACCTCTTTCTTACTTCTTTCTTACTTCTTTCTAACTTTTTTTTTCTTTTTTCTTACTTCTTTCTTACTTCTTTCTTACTTTTTTCTTCTTTCTCTCTTACTTCTTTCTTACTTCTTTCTTACTTATTTCTTTCTTCTTTCTTACGTCTTTCTTTCTTCTTTCTTACTTCTTTCTTACTTCTTTCTTACTTCTTTCTTACTTCTCTCTTACTTCTTTCTTACTTCTTTCTTACTTCTTTCTTACTTCTTTCTTACTTCTTTCTTACTTCTTTATTCATTCCTTCTTACTTCTTTCTTACTTCTTTCTTACTTCTTGCTTACTTCTTTCTTTCTTCTTTCTTCTTTCTTTCTTACTTCTTTCTTACTTCTTTCTTCTTTCTTTCTTACTTCTTTCTTACTTCTTTCTTACTTCTTTCTTACTTCTTTCTTACTTCTTTCTTACTTCTTTCTTTCTTCTTTCTTACTTCTTTCTTTCTTCTTTCTTACTTCTTTCTTACTTCTTTCTTACTTCTTTCTAACTTCTTTTTTCTTCTTTCTTACTTCTTACATCTTTCTTTCTTCTTTCTTTCTTCTTTCTTTCTTACTTCTTTCTTACTTCTTTCTTACTTCTTTATTCTTTCTTTCTTACTTCTTTCTTACTTCTTTCTTACTTCGTTCTAACTTCTTTCCTACTTCTTTCTTACTTCTTTCTAACTTCTTTTTTCTTCTTTCTTTCTTCTTTCTTACTTCTTTCTTACTTCTTTCTTACTTCTTTCTAACTTCTTTCCTACTTCTTTCTTACTTCTTTCTTCATTCCTTCTTACTTCTTTCTTACTTCTTTCCTACTTCTTTCTTACTTCTTTCTTTCTTCTTTCTTCTTTCTTTCTTCTTTCTTACTTCTTTCATACTTCTTTCTTACTTCATTCTTACTTCTTTCTTCTTTCTTTCTTACTTCTTTCTTACTTCTTTCTTACTTCTCTCTTACTTCTTTCTTACTTCTTTCTTGCTTCTTTCTTTCTTCTTTCTTACTTCTTTCTTACTTCTTTCTTACTTCTTTCTTACTTATTTCTTACATATTTCTTACTGGTTTCTAACTTCTTTCTTACTTCTTTCTTACTTCTTTCTAACTTCTTTCTTACTTCTTTCTTACTTCTTTCTTTCTTCTATCTTTCTTAATTCTTTCTTACTTCCTTCATACTTGTTTCTTACTTCTTTCTTCTTTCTTTCTTACTTCTTTCTTACTTCTTTCTTCTTTCTTTCTTACTTCTTTCTTACTTCTTTCTTTCTTATTTCTTTCTTACTTCTTTCCTACTTCATTCTTACTTCTTTCTTACTTCTTTCTCTCTTCTTTCTTACTTCTTTCTTTCTTACTTCTTTATTACTTCTTTCTAAATTCTTTTTTATTCTTTCTTACTTCTTTCTTACTTCTTTCTTAATTCTGTCTTACTTCTTTCTTCTTTCTTTCTTACTTCTTTCTTACTTATTTCTTTCTTCTTTCTTACTTCTTTCTTTCTTCTTTCTTACTTCTTTCTTTCTTTTTTCTTACTTCTTTCTTAATTCTTTCTTACTTCTTTCTTACTTCTTTCTTTCTTCTTTCTTACTTCTTTCTTACTTCTTTCTTAATTCTTTCTTACTTCTTTCTTCTTTCTTTCTTACTTCTTTCTTACTTCTTTCTTACTTCTTTCTTACTTCTTTCTTACTTCTTTCTTCTTTCTTACTTCTTTCTTACTTCTTTCTTTCTTACTTCTTTCATACTTCTTTCGTACTTCTTTCTTACTTCTTTCTTACTTCTTTCTTACTTCTTTCTTACTTCTTTCTTACTTCTTTCTTCTTTCTTTCTTACTTCTTTCTTACTTCTTTCTTTCTTATTTCTTTCTTACTTCTTTCCTACTTCTTTCTTACTTCTTTCTTACTTCTTTCTCTCTTCTTTCTTACTTCTTTCTTTCTTACTTCTTTATTACTTCTTTATTACTTCTTTCTAAATTCTTTTTTATTCTTTCTTACTTCTTTCTTACTTCTTTCTTAATTCTGTCTTACTTCTTTCTTCTTTCTTTCTTACTTCTTTCTTTCTTCTTTCTTACTTCTTTCTTTCTTCTTTCTTTCTTCTTTCTTTCTTCTTTCTTTCTTCTTTCTTACTTCTTTCATACTTCTTTCGTACTTCTTTCTTACTTCTTTCTTACTTCTTTCTTACTTCTTTCTTACTTCTTTCTTCTTTCTTTCTTACTTCTTTCTTACTTCTTTTTTTCTTCTTTCTTACTTCTTTCTTTCTTCTTTCTTACTTCTTTCTTACTTCTTTCTTACTTCTTTCTTACTTCTTTCTTTCCTCTTTCTTTCTTCTTTCTTACTTCTTTCTTACTTCTTTCTTCTTTCTTTCTTAATTCTTTCTTACTTCTTTCTTACTTCTTCCTAACTTCTTTCTGACCTCTTTATTAAGTCTTTCTTACTTCTTTCTTTCTTACTTCTTTCTTACTTCTTTCTTACTTCTTTCTAACCTCTTTCTTACTTCTTTCTTACTTCTTTCTAACTTTTTTTTTCTTTTTTCTTACTTCTTTCTTACTTCTTTCTTACTTTTTTCTTCTTTCTCTCTTACTTCTTTCTTACTTCTTTCTTACTTATTTCTTTCTTCTTTCTTACGTCTTTCTTTCTTCTTTCTTACTTCTTTCTTACTTCTTTCTTACTTCTTTCTTACTTCTCTCTTACTTCTTTCTTACTTCTTTCTTACTTCTTTCTTACTTCTTTCTTACTTCTTTCTTACTTCTTTATTCATTCCTTCTTACTTCTTTCTTACTTCTTTCTTACTTCTTGCTTACTTCTTTCTTTCTTCTTTCTTCTTTCTTTCTTACTTCTTTCTTACTTCTTTCTTCTTTCTTTCTTACTTCTTTCTTACTTCTTTCTTACTTCTTTCTTTCTTCTTTCTTACTTCTTTCTTACTTCTTTATTACTTCTTTCTTACTTCTTTCTTACTTCTTTCTAACTTCTTTTTTCTTCTTTCTTACTTCTTTCTTACTTCTTTCTTTCTTCTTTCTTTCTTCTTTCTTTCTTACTTCTTTCTTACTTCTTTCTTACTTCTTTCTTCTTTCTTTCTTACTTCTTTCTTACTTCTTTCTAACTTCTTTCCTACTTCTTTCTTACTTCTTTCTAACTTCTTTTTTCTTCTTTCTTTCTTCTTTCTTACTTCTTTCTTACTTCTTTCTTACTTCTTTCTTTCTTCTTTCTTCTTTCTTTCTTCTTTCTTACTAGTTTCATACTTCTTTCTTACTTCATTCTTACTTCTTTCTTCTTTCTTTCTAACTTCTTTCTTACTTCTTTCTTACTTCTTTCATAATTCTTTCTTTTTTCTTACTTCTTTCTTCTTTCTTTCTTACTTCTTTCTTACTTCTTTCTTACTTCTTTCTAAATTCTTTCCTACTTCTTTCTTACTTCTTTCTTCATTCCTTCTTACTTCTTTCTTACTTCTTTCTTACTTCTTTCTTACTTCTTTCTTTCTTCTTTCTTCTTTCTTTCTTCTTTCTTACTTCTTTCATACTTCTTTCTTACTTCATTCTTACTTCTTTCTTCTTTCTTTCTTACTTCTTTCTTACTTCTTTCTTACTTCTTTCTTACTTCTTTCTTACTTCTTTCTTACTTCTTTCTTTCTTCTTTCTTACTTCTTTCTTACTTCTTTCTTACTTCTTTCTTACTTATTTCTTACATATTTCTTACTGGTTTCTAACTTCTTTCTTACTTCTTTCTTACTTCTTTCTAACTTCTTTCTTACTTCTTTCTTACTTCTTTCTTTCTTCTATCTTTCTTAATTCTTTCTTATTTCCTTCATACTTCTTTCTTACTTCTTTCTTACTTCTTTCTTTCTTATTTCATTCTTACTTCTTTCCTACTTCTTTCTTACTTCTTTCTTACTTCTTTCTTTCTTCTTTCTTACTTCTTTCTTTCTTACTTCTTTATTACTTCTTTATTACTTCTTTCTAAATTCTTTTTTATTCTTTCTTACTTCTTTCTTACTTCTTTCTTAATTCTTTCTTATTTCTTTCTTCTTTCTTTCTTACTTCTTTCTTACTTCTTTCTTTCTTCTTTCTTACTTCTTTCTTTCTTCTTTCTTACTTCGTTCTTTCTTCTTTCTTACTTCTTTCTTAATTCTTTCTTACTTCTTTCTTACTTCTTTCTTTCTTCTTTCTTACTTCTTTCTTACTTCTTTCTTAATTCTTTCTTACTTCTTTCTTCTTTCTTTCTTACTTCTTTCTTACTTCTTTATTACGTCTTTCTTACTTCTTTATTACGTCTTTCTTACTTCTTTCTTACTTCTTTCATACTTCTTTCTTTCTTCTTTTTTACTTCTTTCTTACTTCTTTTTTACTTCTTTCTTACTTCTTTCTTACTTCTTTCTTACTTCTTTCTAACCTCTTTCTTACTTCTTTCTTACTTCTTTCTAACTTTTTTTTTCTTTTTTCTTACTTCTTTCTTACTTCTTTCTTACTTTTTTCTTCTTTCTCTCTTACTTCTTTCTTACTTCTTTCTTACTTATTTCTTTCTTCTTTCTTACGTCTTTCTTTCTTCTTTCTTACTTCTTTCTTACTTCTTTCTTACTTCTTTCTTACTTCCCTCTTACTTCTTTCTTACTTCTTTCTTACTTTTTTTTCTTTCTCTCTTACTTCTTTCTTACTTCTTTCTTACTTATTTCTTTCTTCTTTCTTACGTCTTTCTTTCTTCTTTCTTACTTCTTTCTTACTTCTTTCTTACTTCTTTCTTACTTCTCTCTTACTTCTTTCTTACTTCTTTCTTACTTCTTTCTTACTTCTTTCTTACTTCTTTCTTCTTTCTTCATTCCTTCTTACTTCTTTCTTACTTCTTTCTTACTTCTTGCTTACTTATTTCTTTCTTCTTTCTTCTTTCTTTCTTACTTCTTTCTTACTTCTTTCTTCTTTCTTTCTTACTTCTTTCTTACTTCTTTCTTACTTCTTTCTTACTTCTTTCTTACTTCTTTCTTACTTCTTTCTTTCTTCTTTCTTACTTCTTTCTTTCTTCTTTCTTACTTCTTTCTTACTTCTTTCTTACTTCTTTCTAACTTCTTTTTTCTTCTTTCTTACTTCTTTCTTACTTCTTTCTTTCTTCTTTCTTTCTTCTTTCTTTCTTACTTCTTTCTTACTTCTTTCTTACTTATTTCTTACTTCTTTCTATCTCCTTTCTTACTTCTTTCTTACTTCTTTCCAACTTCTTTCTTACTTCTTTCTTACTTCTTTCATAATTCTTTCTTCTTTCTTACTTCTTTCTTCTTTCTTTCTTACTTCTTTCTTACTTCTTTCTTACTTCTTTCTAACTTCTTTCTTACTTCTTTCTTACTTATTTCTTTCTTCTTTCTTACGTCTTTCTTTCTTCTTTCTTACTTCTTTCTTACTTCTTTCTTACTTCTTTCTTACTTCTCTCTTACTTCTTTCTTACTTCTTTCTTACTTCTTTCTTACTTCTTTCTTACTTCTTTATTCATTCCTTCTTACTTCTTTCTTACTTCTTTCTTACTTCTTGCTTACTTCTTTCTTTCTTCTTTCTTCTTTCTTTCTTACTTCTTTCTTACTTCTTTCTTCTTTCTTTCTTACTTCTTTCTTACTTCTTTCTTACTTCTTTCTTACTTCTTTCTTACTTCTTTCTTACTTCTTTATTACTTCTTTCTTTCTTCTTTCTTTCTTCTTTCTTACTTCTTTCTTACTTCTTTCTTACTTCTTTCTTACTTCTTTCTTACTTCTTTCTTACTTCTTTCTTTCTTCTTTCTTACTTCTTTCTTACTTCTTTCTTACTTCTTTCTTACTTCTTTCTTACTTCTTTCTTACTTCTTTCTTACTTCTTTCTTACTTCTTTCTTACTTCTTTCTTTCTTACTTCTTTCATACTTCTTTCGTACTTCTTTCTTACTTCTTTCTTACTTCTTTCTTACTTCTTTCTTACTTCTTTCTTACTTCTTTCTTCTTTCTTTCTTACTTCTTTCTTACTTCTTTTTTTCTTCTTTCTTACTTCTTTCTTACTTCTTTCTTACTTCTTTCTTACTTCTTTCTTACTTCTTTCTTACTTCTTTCTTACTTCTTTCTTACGTCTTTCTTACTTCTTTCTTACTTCTTTCTTACTTCTTTCTTACTTCTTTCTTCTTTCTTTCTTTCTTCTTTCTTACTTCTTTTTTCTTCTTTCTTACTTCTTTCTTCTTTCTTTCTTACTACTTTCTTACTTCTTTCTTACTTCTTTCTTACTTCTTTCTTACTTCTTTCTTACTTCTTTCTTACTTCTTTCTTACTTCTTTCTTCTATTCCTTCTTACTTCTGTCTTTCTTCTCTCTTTCTTCTTTCTTTCTTCTTTCTTTCATTTTCCTTTATACTTCTTTCTTACTTCTTTCTTACTTATTTCTTACTTCTTTCTTCTTTCTTACTTCTTTCTTTCTTATTTCTTACTTCTTTCTTACTTCTTTCTTACTTCATTTTTACTTCTTTCTTCTTTCTTTCTTACTTATTTCTTACTTCTTTCTTCTTTCTTACTTCTTTCTTTCTTCTTTCTTACTTCTTTCTTACTTCTTTCTTAATTGTTTCTTACTTCTTTCTTCTTTCTTTCTTACTTCTTTCTTACTTCTTTCTTTCTTCTTTCTTACTTCTTTCTTTCTTCTTTCTTACTTCTTTCTTTCTTCTTTCTTACTTCTTTCTTAATTCTTTCTTACTTCTTTCTTACTTCTTTCTTTCTTCTTTCTTACTTCTTTCTTACTTCTTTCTTAATTCTTTCTTACTTCTTTCTTAATTCTTTCTTACTTCTTTCTTACTTCTTTCTTTCTTCTTTCTTACTTCTTTCTTACTTCTTTCTTAATTCTTTCTTACTTCTTTCTTTCTTCTTTCTTACTTCTTTCTTACTTCTTTCTTACTTCTTTCTTACTTCTTTCTTACTTCTTTCTTTCTTCTTTCTTACTTCTTTCTTACTTCTTTCTTTCTTCTTTCTTACTTCTTTCTTACTTCTTTCTTACTTCTTTCTTACTTCTTTCTTACTTCTTTCTTACTTCTTTCTTCTTTCTTTCTTACTACTTTCTTCTTTCTTACTTCTTTCTTACTTCTTTCTTTTTCTTTCTTTCTTTCTTACTTCTTTCTTACTTCATTCTTACTTCTTTCTTACTTCTTTCGTACTTCTTTCTTACTTCTTTCTTACTTCTTTCTTACTTCTTTCTTACTTCTTTCTAACTTCTTTCTTACTTCTCTCTTACTTCTTTCTTACTTCTTTCTTCTTTCTTTCTTTCTTCTTTCTTACTTCTTTCTTTCTTCTTTCTTACTTCTTTCTTACTTCTTTCTTACTTCTTTCTAACTTCCTTTTTCTTCTTTCTTGCTTCTTTCTTACTTCTTTATTACTTCTTTATTCTTTCTTTCTTACTTCTTTCTTCTTCCTTCATTCCTTCTTACTTCTTTCTTACTTCTTTCTTACTTCTTTCTTACTTCTTTCCTACGTCTTTATTACTTCTTTCTTACTTCTTTCTTACTTCTTTCTTACTTCTTTCTTACTTCTTTCTTCTTTCTTTCTTTCTTCTTTCTTACTTCTTTCTTCTTTCTTTCTTACTACTTTCTTACTTCTTTCTTACTTCTTTCTTACTTCTTTCTTACTTCTTTCTTACTTCTTTCTTACTTCTTTCTTCTATTCTTTCTTTCTTCTTTCTTTCTTCTCTCTTTCTTCTTTCTTTCTTCTTTCTTTCATCTTTCTTTATACTTCTTTCTTACTTCTTTCTTACTTATTTCTTACTTCTTTCTTCTTTCTTACTTCTTTCTTTCTTCTTTCTGACTTCTTTCTTACTTCTTTTTTACTTCTTTATTCTTTCTTTCTTACTTCTTTCTTACTTCTTTCTTCTTTCTTCATTCCTTCTTACTTCTTTCTTACTTCTTTCTTACTTCTTTCTTACTTATTTCTTTCTTCTTTCTTACTTCTTTCTTACTTCTTTTTTCTTCTTTCTTACTTCTTTCTTACTTCTTTCTTACTTCTTTCTTTCTTCTTTCTTACTTATTTCTTACTTTTTTCTTTCTTCTTTCTTACTTCTTTCTTATTTCTTTCTTTCTTCTTTCTTACTTCTTTCTTTATTCTTTCTTACTTCTTTCTTACTTATTTCTTACTTCTTTCTTCTTTCTTTCTTACTACTTTCTTACTACTTTCTTACTTCTTTCTTACTTCTTTCTTACTTCTTTCTTCATTCCTTCTTACTTCTTTCTTTCTTATTTCTTACTTCTTTCTTACTTCTTTCTTTCTTCTTTCTTTCTTCACTCTTTCTTCTCTCTTTATTCTTTCTTTCTTCTTTCTTTCTTCTTTCTTTCTTACTTCTTTCTTACTTCTTACTTCTTTCTTTCTTTCTTCTTGCTTTCTTCTTTCTTATTTCTAAAATCATTCTAACTTCTAACTTCTTTATTTCTTTCTTACTTATTTCTTTCTTAGTTCTTTCTTACTTATTTCTTACATCTTTCTAACTTCTTTCTTACTTCTTTCTTACTTCTTTCTAACTTCTTTCTTTCTTCTTTCTTTCTTCTTTCTTTCTTACTTCTTTCTTACTTCTTTCTTACTTCTTTCTTTCTTACTTCTTTCTTACTTCTTTCTAACTTCTTTCTTTCTTCTATCTTTCTTCTTTCTTACTTCTTTCTCTCTCCTTTCTTACTTCTTTCTTTCTTAATTCTTTACTTCTTTCTTACTTCTTTCTTACTTCTTTCTTTCTTCTTTCTTTCTTCTCTCTTTCTTCTTTCGTACTTCTTTCTTACTTCTTTCTTACTTCTTTCTTACTTCTTTCTTACTTCTTTCTTACTTCTTTCTTACTTCTTTCTTACTTCTTTCTTACTTCTTTCTTACTTCTTTCTTTCTTACTTCTTTCATACTTCTTTCGTACTTCTTTCTTACTTCTTTCTAACTTCTTTCTTTCTTCTTTCTTACTTCTTTCTTACTTCTTTCTTTCTTCTTTCTTACTTCTTTCTTACTTCTTTCTTACTTCTTTCTTACTTCTTTCTTACTTCTTTCTTACTTCTTTCTTCTTTCTTTCTTACTACTTTCTTCTTTCTTACTTCTTTCTTACTTCTTTCTTCTTTCTTTCTTACTTCTTTCTTACTTCATTCTTACTTCTTTCTTACTTCTTTCGTACTTCTTTCTTACTTCTTTCTTACTTCTTTCTTACTTCTTTCTTACTTCTTTCTTACTTCTTTCTAACTTCTTTCTTACTTCTCTCTTACTTCTTTCTTACTTCTTTCTTCTTTCTTTCTTTCTTCTTTCTTACTTCTTTCTTTCTTCTTTCTTACTTCTTTCTTACTTCTTTCTTATTTCTTTCTAACTTCCTTTTTCTTCTTTCTTGCTTCTTTCTTACTTCTTTATTACTTCTTTATTCTTTCTTTCTTACTTCTTTCTTCTTCCTTCATTCCTTCTTACTTCTTTCTTACTTCTTTCTTACTTCTTTCTTACTTCTTTCTTACGTCTTTCTTACTTCTTTCTTACTTCTTTCTTACTTCTTTCTTACTTCTTTCTTCTTTCTTTCTTTCTTCTTTCTTACTTCTTTTTTCTTCTTTCTTACTTCTTTCTTCTTTCTTTCTTACTACTTTCTTACTTCTTTCTTACTTCTTTCTTACTTCTTTCTTACTTCTTTCTTACTTCTTTCTTACTTCTTTCTTACTTCTTTCTTCTGTTCCTTCTTACTTCTGTCTTTCTTCTCTCTTTCTTCTTTCTTTCTTCTTTCTTTCATTTTCCTTTATACTTCTTTCTTACTTCTTTCTTACTTATTTCTTACTTCTTTCTTCTTTCTTACTTCTTTCTTTCTTATTTCTTACTTCTTTCTTACTTCTTTCTTACTTCTTTTTTACTTCTTTCTTCTTTCTTTCTTACTTATTTCTTACTTCTTTCTTCTTTCTTACTTCTTTCTTTCTTCTTTCTTACTTCTTTCTTACTTCTTTCTTCTTTCTTACTTCTTTCTTCTTTCTTTCTTACTTCTTTCTTACTTCTTTCTTTCTTCTTTCTTACTTCTTTCTTTCTTCTTTCTTACTTCTTTCTTTCTTCTTTCTTACTTCTTTCTTAATTCTTTCTTACTTCTTAATTACTTCTTTCTTTCTTCTTTCTTACTTCTTTCTTACTTCTTTCTTAATTCTTTCTTACTTCTTTCTTTCTTCTTTCTTACTTCTTTCTTACTTCTTTCTTACTTCTTTCTTACTTCTTTCTTACTTCTTTCTTACTTCTTTCTTTCTTCTTTCTTACTTCTTTCTTACTTCTTTCTTTCTTCTTTCTTACTTCTTTCTTACTTCTTTCTTTCTTCTTTCTTACTTCTTTCTTACTTCTTTCTTACTTCTTTCTTACTTCTTTCTTACTTCTTTCTTACTTCTTTCTTCTTTCTTTCTTACTTCTTTCTTTTTCTTTCTTTCTTTCTTACTTCTTTCTTACTTCATTCTTACTTCTTTCTTACTTCTTTCGTACTTCTTTCTTACTTCTTTCTTACTTCTTTCTTACTTCTTTCTTACTTCTTTCTTACTTCTTTCTAACTTCTTTCTTACTTCTCTCTTACTTCTTTCTTACTTCTTTCTTCTTTCTTTCTTTCTTCTTTCTTACTTCTTTCTTTCTTCTTTCTTACTTCTTTCTTACTTCTTTCTTACTTCTTTCTAACTTCCTTTTTCTTCTTTCTTGCTTCTTTCTTACTTCTTTATTACTTCTTTATTCTTTCTTTCTTACTTCTTTCTTCTTCCTTCATTCCTTCTTACTTCTTTCTTACTTCTTTCTTACTTCTTTCTTACTTCTTTCTTACGTCTTTATTACTTCTTTCTTACTTCTTTCTTACTTCTTTCTTACTTCTTTCTTCTTTCTTTCTTTCTTCTTTCTTACTTCTTTTTTCTTCTTTCTTACTTCTTTCTTCTTTCTTTCTTACTACTTTCTTACTTCTTTCTTACTTCTTTCTTACTTCTTTCTTACTTCTTTCTTACTTCTTTCTTCTATTCTTTCTTTCTTCTTTCTTTCTTCTCTCTTTCTTCTTTCTTTCTTCTTTCTTTCATCTTTCTTTATACTTCTTTCTTACTTCTTTCTTACTTATTTCTTACTTCTTTCTTCTTTCTTCTTTCTTTCTTCTTTCTGACTTCTTTCTTACTTCTTTTTTACTTCTTTATTCTTTCTTTCTTACTTCTTTCTTACTTCTTTCTTCTTTCTTCATTCCTTCTTACTTCTTTCTTACTTCTTTCTTACTTCTTTCTTACTGATTACTTTCTTCTTTCTTACTTCTTTCTTACTTCTTTTTTCTTCTTTCTTACTTCTTTCTTACTTCTTTCTTACTTCTTTCTTTCTTCTTTCTTACTTATTTCTTACTTTTTTCTTTCTTCTTTCTTACTTCTTTCTTATTTCTTTCTTTCTTCTTTCTTACTTCTTTCTTTATTCTTTCTTACTTCTTTCTTACTTATTTCTTACTTCTTTCTTCTTTCTTTCTTACTACTTTCTTACTACTTTCTTACTTCTTTCTTACTTCTTTCTTACTTCTTTCTTCATTCCTTCTTACTTCTTTCTTTCTTTCTTCTTGCTTTCTTCTTTCTTATTTCTAAAATCATTCTAACTTCTAACTTCTTTATTTCTTTCTTACTTATTTCTTTCTTAGTTCTTTCTTACTTATTTCTTACTTCTTTCTAACTTCTTTCTTACTTCTTTCTTACTTCTTTCTAACTTCTTTCTTTCTTCTTTCTTTCTTCTTTCTTTCTTACTTCTTTCTTACTTCTTTCTTACTTCTTTCTTTCTTATTTCTTTCTTACTTCTTTCTAACTTCTTTCTTTCTTCTATCTTTCTTCTTTCTTACTTCTTTCTCTCTTCTTTCTTACTTCTTTCTTTCTTAATTCTTTACTTCTTTCTTACTTCTTTCTTACTTCTTTCTTCTTTCTTTCTTACTTCTTTCTTACTTCTTTCTTACTTCTTTCTTACTACTTTCTTTATTCTTTCTTACTTCTTTCTTACTACTTTCTAACTTATTTTTTCTTCTTTCTTTCTTCTTTCTTTCTTCTTTCTTTCTTACTTCTTTCTTACTTCTTTCTTACGTCTTTCTTACTTCTTTCTTTCTTCTTTCTTTCTTCTTTCTTACTTCTTTCTTACTTCTTTCTTCTTTCTTACTTCTTTCTTACTTCTTTCTTTCTTCTTCCTTACTTCTTTCTTTCTTCTTTCTTTCTTCTTTCTTACCTCTTTCTTTCTTCTTTCATACTACTTTCTTACTTCTTTCTTACTTCTTTCTTAATTCTTTCTTACTTCTTTCTAACTTCTTTCTTCATTCTTTCTTACTTCTTTCTTTCTTCTTTCTTTCTTCTTTCTTTCTTACTTCTTTCTTACTTCTTTCTTACTTCTTTCTTTCTTCTTTCTTACTTATTTCTTACTCCTTTCTTACTCCTTTCTTACTTCTTTCTTACTTCTTTCTTCTTTCTTCATTCCTTCTTACTTCTTTCTTACTTCTTTCTTACTTCTTTCTTTCTTCTTTCATACTTCTTTCTTTCTTCTTTCTTTCTTCTCTCTTTCTTCTTTCTTACTACAGTCTTACTTCTTTCTTACTTCTTTCTTACTTCTTTCTTTCTTCTTTCTTACTTCTTTCTTACTTCTTTCTTACTTCTTTCTTCTTTCTTTCTTACTTCTTTCTTACTTCTTTCTTACTTCTTTCTTACTTCTTTCTTACTTATTTCGTACTTCTTTCTAACTTCTTTCTTACTTCTTTCTTACTTCTTTCTAACTTCTTTCTTACTTCTTTCTTACTTCTTTCTTACTTCTTTCTTTCTTACTTCTTTCTTACTTCTTTCATACTTCTTTCTTCTTTCTTACTTCTTTCTTCTTTCTTACTTCTTTCTTCTTCCTTCATTCCTTCTTACTTCTTTCTTACTTCTTTCTTACTTCTTTCTTACTTCTTTCTTACGTCTTTCTTACTTCTTTCTTACTTCTTTCTTACTTCTTTCTTACTTCTTTCTTCTTTCTTTCTTTCTTCTTTCTTACTTCTTTTTTCTTCTTTCTTACTTCTTTCTTCTTTCTTTCTTACTACTTTCTTACTTCTTTCTTACTTCTTTCTTACTTCTTTCTTACTTCTTTCTTACTTCTTTCTTACTTCTTTCTTACTTCTTTCTTCTGTTCCTTCTTACTTCTGTCTTTCTTCTCTCTTTCTTCTTTCTTTCTTCTTTCTTTCATTTTCCTTTATACTTCTTTCTTACTTCTTTCTTACTTATTTCTTACTTCTTTCTTCTTTCTTACTTCTTTCTTTCTTATTTCTTACTTCTTTCTTACTTCTTTCTTACTTCTTTTTTACTTCTTTCTTCTTTCTTTCTTACTTATTTCTTACTTCTTTCTTCTTTCTTACTTCTTTCTTTCTTCTTTCTTACTTCTTTCTTACTTCTTTCTTCTTTCTTACTTCTTTCTTCTTTCTTTCTTACTTCTTTCTTACTTCTTTCTTTCTTCTTTCTTACTTCTTTCTTTCTTCTTTCTTACTTCTTTCTTTCTTCTTTCTTACTTCTTTCTTAATTCTTTCTTACTTCTTAATTACTTCTTTCTTTCTTCTTTCTTACTTCTTTCTTACTTCTTTCTTAATTCTTTCTTACTTCTTTCTTTCTTCTTTCTTACTTCTTTCTTACTTCTTTCTTACTTCTTTCTTACTTCTTTCTTACTTCTTTCTTACTTCTTTCTTTCTTCTTTCTTACTTCTTTCTTACTTCTTTCTTTCTTCTTTCTTACTTCTTTCTTACTTCTTTCTTTCTTCTTTCTTACTTCTTTCTTACTTCTTTCTTACTTCTTTCTTACTTCTTTCTTACTTCTTTCTTACTTCTTTCTTCTTTCTTTCTTACTTCTTTCTTTTTCTTTCTTTCTTTCTTACTTCTTTCTTACTTCATTCTTACTTCTTTCTTACTTCTTTCGTACTTCTTTCTTACTTCTTTCTTACTTCTTTCTTACTTCTTTCTTACTTCTTTCTTACTTCTTTCTAACTTCTTTCTTACTTCTCTCTTACTTCTTTCTTACTTCTTTCTTCTTTCTTTCTTTCTTCTTTCTTACTTCTTTCTTTCTTCTTTCTTACTTCTTTCTTACTTCTTTCTTACTTCTTTCTAACTTCCTTTTTCTTCTTTCTTGCTACTTTCTTACTTCTTTATTACTTCTTTATTCTTTCTTTCTTACTTCTTTCTTCTTCCATCATTTCTTCTTACTTCTTTCTTACTTCTTTCTTACTTCTTACTTACTTCTTTCTTACGTCTTTATTACTTCTTTCTTACTTCTTTCTTACTTCTTTCTTACTTCTTTCTTCTTTCTTTCTTTCTTCTTTCTTACTTCTTTTTTCTTCTTTCTTACTTCTTTCTTCTTTCTTTCTTACTACTTTCTTACTTCTTTCTTACTTCTTTCTTACTTCTTTCTTACTTCTTTCTTACTTCTTTCTTCTATTCTTTCTTTCTTCTTTCTTTCTTCTCTCTTTCTTCTTTCTTTCTTCTTTCTTTCATCTCTCTTTATACTTCTTTCTTACTTCTTTCTTACTTATTTCTTACTTCTTTCTTCTTTCTTCTTTCTTTCTTCTTTCTGACTTCTTTCTTACTTCTTTTTTACTTCTTTATTCTTTCTTTCTTACTTCTTTCTTACTTCTTTCTTCTTTCTTCATTCCTTCTTACTTCTTTCTTACTTCTTTCTTACTTCTTTCTTACTGATTACTTTCTTCTTTCTTACTTCTTTCTTACTTCTTTTTTCTTCTTTCTTACTTCTTTCTTACTTCTTTCTTACTTCTTTCTTTCTTCTTTCTTACTTATTTCTTACTTTTTTCTTTCTTCTTTCTTACTTCTTTCTTATTTCTTTCTTTCTTCTTTCTTACTTCTTTCTTTATTCTTTCTTACTTCTTTCTTACTTATTTCTTACTTCTTTCTTCTTTCTTTCTTACTACTTTCTTACTACTTTCTTACTTCTTTCTTACTTCTTTCTTACTTCTTTCTTCATTCCTTCTTACTTCTTTCTTTCTTTCTTCTTGCTTTCTTCTTTCTTATTTCTAAAATCATTCTAACTTCTAACTTCTTTATTTCTTTCTTACTTATTTCTTTCTTAGTTCTTTCTTACTTATTTCTTACTTCTTTCTAACTTCTTTCTTACTTCTTTCTTACTTCTTTCTAACTTCTTTCTTTCTTCTTTCTTTCTTCTTTCTTTCTTACTTCTTTCTTACTTCTTTCTTACTTCTTTCTTTCTTATTTCTTTCTTACTTCTTTCTAACTTCTTTCTTTCTTCTATCTTTCTTCTTTCTTACTTCTTTCTCTCTTCTTTCTTACTTCTTTCTTTCTTAATTCTTTACTTCTTTCTTACTTCTTTCTTACTTCTTTCTTCTTTCTTTCTTACTTCTTTCTTACTTCTTTCTTACTTCTTTCTTACTACTTTCTTTATTCTTTCTTACTTCTTTCTTACTACTTTCTAACTTATTTTTTCTTCTTTCTTACTTCTTTCTTTCTTCTTTCTTTCTTACTTCTTTCTTACTTCTTTCTTACGTCTTTCTTACTTCTTTCTTTCTTCTTTCTTTCTTCTTTCTTACTTCTTTCTTACTTCTTTCTTCTTTCTTACTTCTTTCTTACTTCTTTCTTTCTTCTTCCTTACTTCTTTCTTTCTTCTTTCTTTCTTCTTTCTTACCTCTTTCTTTCTTCTTTCATACTACTTTCTTACTTCTTTCTTACTTCTTTCTTAATTCTTTCTTACTTCTTTCTAACTTCTTTCTTCATTCTTTCTTACTTCTTTCTTTCTTCTTTCTTTCTTCTTTCTTTCTTACTTCTTTCTTACTTCTTTCTTACTTCTTTCTTTCTTCTTTCTTACTTATTTCTTACTCCTTTCTTACTCCTTTCTTACTTCTTTCTTACTTCTTTCTTCTTTCTTCATTCCTTCTTACTTCTTTCTTACTTCTTTCTTACTTCTTTCTTTCTTCTTTCATACTTCTTTCTTTCTTCTTTCTTTCTTCTCTCTTTCTTCTTTCTTACTACAGTCTTACTTCTTTCTTACTTCTTTCTTACTTCTTTCTTTCTTCTTTCTTACTTCTTTCTTACTTCTTTCTTACTTCTTTCTTCTTTCTTTCTTACTTCTTTCTTACTTCTTTCTTACTTCTTTCTTACTTCTTTCTTACTTATTTCGTACTTCTTTCTAACTTCTTTCTTACTTCTTTCTTACTTCTTTCTAACTTCTTTCTTACTTCTTTCTTACTTCTTTCTTACTTCTTTCTTTCTTACTTCTTTCTTACTTCTTTCATACTTCTTTCTTCTTTCTTACTTCTTTCTTCTTTCTTACTTCTTTCTTACTTCATTCTTACTTCTTTCTTACTTCTTTCTAACTTTTTTTTTCTTTTTTCTTACTTCTTTCTTACTTCTTTCTTACTTTTTTTCTTTCTCTCTTACTTCTTTCTTACTTCTTTCTTACTTATTTCTTTCTTCTTTCTTACGTCTTTCTTTCTTCTTTCTTACTTCTTTCTTACTTCTTTCTTACTTCTTTGTTACTTCTCTCTTACTTCTTTCTTACTTCTTTCTTACTTCTTTCTTACTTCTTTCTTACTTCTTTCTTACTTCTTTATTCATTCCTTCTTACTTCTTTCTTACTTCTTTCTTACTTCTTGCTTACTTCTTTCTTTCTTCTTTCTTCTTTCTTTCTTACTTCTTTCTTACTTCTTTCTTACTTCTTTCTTACTTCTTTCTTTCTTCTTTCTTACTTCTTTCTTTCTTCTTTCTTACTTCTTTCTTACTTCTTTCTTACTTCTTTCTAACTTCTTTTTTCTTCTTTCTTACTTCTTTCTTACTTCTTTCTTTCTTCTTTCTTTCTTCTTTCTTTCTTACTTCTTTCTTACTTCTTTCTTACTTATTTCTTACTTCTTTCTATCTTCTTTCTTACTTCTTTCTTACTTCTTTCTAACTTCTTTCTTACTTCTTTCTTACTTCTTTCATAATTCTTTCTTCTTTCTTACTTCTTTCTTCTTTCTTTCTTACTTCTTTCTTACTTCTTTCTTACTTCTTTCTAACTTCTTTCCTACTTCTTTCTTACTTCTTTCTAACTTCTTTTTTCTTCTTTCTTACTTCTTTCTTACTTCTTTCTTACTTCTTTCCTACTTCTTTCTTTCTTCTTTCTTTCTTCTTTCTTTCTTACTTCTTCTTTACTTCTTTCTTACTTCTTTCTTTCTTCTTTCTTACTTATTTCTTACTCCTTTCTTACTCCTTTCTTACTTCTTTCTTACTTCTTTCTTCTTTCTTCATTCCTTCTTACTTCTTTCTTACTTCTTTCTTACTTCTTTCTTTCTTCTTTCATACTTCTTTCTTTCTTCTTTCTTTCTTCTCTCTTTCTTCTTTCTTACTACATTCTTACTTCTTTCTTACTTCTTTCTTACTTCTTTCTTTCTTCTTTCTTACTTCTTTCTTACTTCTTTCTTACTTCTTTCTTACTTCTTTCTTACTTCTTTCTTACTTATTTCGTACTTCTTTCTAAATTCTTTCTTACTTCTTTCTTACTTCTTTCTAACTTCTTTCTTACTTCTTTCTTACTTCTTTCTTACTTCTTTCTTTCTTACTTCTTTCTTACTTCTTTCATACTTCTTTCTTCTTCTTACTTCTTTCTTCTTTCTTACTTCTTTCTTACTTCATTCTTACTTCTTTCTTACTTCTTTCTTACTTCTTTCTTTCTTCTTTCTTACCTATTTCTTACTTCTTTCTTTCTTCTTTCTTACTTCTTTCTTATTTCTTTCTTTCTTCTTTCTTACTTCTTTCTTTATTCTTTCTTACTTCTTTCTTACTTCTTTCTTACTTCTTTCTTCTTTCTTTCTTACTACTTTCTTACTGCTTTCTTACTTCTCTCTTACTTCTTTCTTACTTCTTTCTTCATTCCTTCTTACTTCTTTCTTTCTTCTTTCTTACTTCTTTCTTACTTCTTTCTTTCTTCTTTCTTTCTTCAATCTTTCTTCTCATTTATTCTTTCTTTCTTCTTTCTTTCTTCTTTCTTTCTTACTTCTTTCTTACTTCTTACTTCTTTCTTTCTTTCTTCTTGCTTTCTTCTTTCTTATTTCTAAAATCATTCTAACTTCTAACTTCTTTATTTCTTTCTTACTTATTTCTTTCTTAGTTCTTTCTTACTTATTTCTTACATCTTTCTAACTTCTTTCTTACTTCTTTCTTACTTCTTTCTAACTTCTTTCTTTCTTCTTTCTTTCTTCTTTCTTTCTTACTTCTTTCTTACTTCTTTCTTACTTCTTTCTTTCTTACTTCTTTCTTACTTCTTTCTAACTTCTTTCTTTCTTCTTAATTTCTTCTTTCTTTCTTCTTTCTTACCTCTTTCTTTCTTCTTTCTTACTACTTTCTTACTACTTTCTTACTTCTTTCTTACTTCTTTCTTACTTCTTTCTTAGTTCTTTCTAACGTCTTTCTTCATTCTTTCTTACTTCTTTCTAAATTCTTTCTTTCTTCTTTCTTTCTTCTTTCTTTCTTACTTTCTTATTTCTTTCTTACTTCTTTCTTTCTTCTTTCTTACTTATTTCTTACTCCTTCCTTACTTCTTTCTTACTTCTTTCTTACTTCTTTCTTACTTCTTTCTTCGTTCCTTCTTACTTCTTTCTTACTTCTTTCTTACTTCTTTCTTTCTTCTTTCATACTTCTTTCTTTCTTCTTTCTTTCTTCTCTCTTTCTTCTTTCTTACTTCTTTCTTACTTATTTCTTACTTCTTTCTTACTTCTTTCTTTCTTCTTTCTTACTCCTTTCATAATTCTTTCTTACTTCTTTCTTACTTCTTTCTTCTTTCTTTCTTACTTCTTTCTTACTTCTTTCTTACTTCTTTCTTACTTCTTTCTTACTTCTTTCTTACTTCTTTCTAACTTCTTTTTTCTTCTTTCTTTCTTCTTTCTTCCTTCTTTCTTACTTCTTTCTTACTTCTTTCTTACTTCTTTCTAACTTCTTTCTTACTTCTTTCTTACTTCTTTCTTCTTTCTTTCTTTCTTTTTTCTTACTTCTTTCTAACTTCTTTCTTACTTCTTTCTTACTTCTTTCTTACTACTTTCTTCTTTCTTTCTTTCTTCTTTCTTACTTCTTTCTTTCTTCTTTCTTACTTCTTTCTTCCTTACTTCTTTCTTTCTTCTTTCTTTCTTCTTTCTTCTTTCTTACTTCTTTCTTCTTTCTTTCTTACTTCTTTCTTACTTCCTTCTTACTTCTTTCTTACTTCTTTCTTACTTCTTCCTTACTTCTTTCTAACTTCTTTCTTACTTCTTTCTTACTTCTTTCTTACTTCTTTCTTCTTTCTTTCTTTCTTCTTTCTATACTTCTTTCTTTCTTCTTTCTTACTTCTTTCTTACTTCTTTCTTACTTCTTTCTAACATCCTTTTTCTTCTTTCTTGCTTCTTTCTTACTTCTTTATTACTTCTTTCTTCTTTCTTTCTTACTTCTTTCTTCTTTCTTCATTCCTTCTTACTTCTTTCTTACTTCTTTCTTACTTCTTTCTTCTTTCTTTCTTACTTCTTTCTTAATTCTTTCTTACTTCTTTCTTACTTCTTTCTTCTTTCTTTCTTACTTCTTTCTTACTTCTTTCTTACTTCTTTCTTACTTATTTCTTACTTCTTCTTTCTTCTTTCTTACTTCTTTCTTCTTCTTTCTTCTTTCTTACTTCTTTCTTCATTCCTTCTTACTTCTTTCTTACTTCTTTCTTACTTCTTTCTTACTTCTTTCTTACTTCTTTCTTACTTCTTTCTTTCTTCTTTCTTACTTCTTTCTTTCTTCTTTCTTACTTCTTTCTTAATTCTTTCTTAGTTCTTTCTTTCTTTCTCTTTCTTACTTCTTTCTTTCTTCTTTCTTACTTCTTTCTTCATTCCTTCTGACTTCTTTCTTATTTCTTACTTCTTTCTAACTTCTTTCTTACTACTTTCTTATTTCTTTCTTACTTCTTTCTTACTTCTTTCTTACTTCTCTCTTTCTTCTTCCTTTCTTCTTTCTTTCTTCTTTCTTCTTACTTCTTTCTTACTTCTTTCTTACTTCTTTCTTTCTTTCTTCTTGCTTTCTTCTTTCTTTCTTATTTCTAAATTCTTTCTAACTTCTTTCTAACTCCTTTCTTATTTCTTTCTTACTTCTTTCTTCTTTCTTTCTTACTTCTTTCTTACTTCTTTCTTACTTCTTTCTTACTTATTTCTTACTTCTTTCTTTCTTCTTTCTTACTTCTTTCTTTCTTCTTTCTTCTTTCTTTCTTACTTCTTTCTTACTTCTTTAATACTTCTTTCTTACTTCTTTCTTCTTTCTTCTTACTTCTTTCTTACTTCTTTCTTACTTCTTTCTTACTTCTTTCTTACTTCTTTCTTACTTCTTTCTTTCTTCTTTCTTACTTCTTTCTTACTTCTTTCTTCTTTCTTTCTTACTTCTTTCTTACTTCTTTCTTACTTCTTTCTTACTTCTTTCTTACTTCTTTCTAACTTGTTTCTTACTTCTTTCATACTTCTTTCTTACTTCTTTCTTTCTTACTTCTTTCTTCTTTGTTTCTTACTTCTTTCTTACTTCTTTCTTACTTCTTTCTAACTTCTTTCTTACTTCTTTCTTACTTCTTTCTTACTTCTTTCTTACTGCTTTCTTTCTTCTTTCTTACTTCTGTCATACTTCTTTCTTTCTTCTTTCTTACTTCTTTCTTCTTTCTTTCTTACTTCTTTCTTACTTCTTTCTTTCTTCTTTCCTACTTCTTTCTTTCTTCTTTCTTCTTTCTTCTTTCTTACTTCTTTCTTCATTCCTTCTTACTTCTTTCTTACTTCTTTCTTACTTCTTTCTTACTTCTTTCTTACTTATTTCTAACTTCTTTTTTCTTCTTTCTACCTCTTTCTTACTTCTTTCTTCTTTCTTACTTCTTTCTTTCTTACTTCTTTCTTTCTTCTTTCTTACTTGATCTTTCTTCTTTCTTACTTCTTTTTTACTTCTTTCTTACTTCTTTCTTCTTTCTTTCTTTCTTCTTTCTTACTTCTAACTTCTTTCTTACTTCTTTCTTAATTCTTTCTTACTTCTTTCTTACTTCTTTCTTCTTTCTTTCTTACTTCTTTCTTACTTCTTTCTTACTTCTTTCTTACTTCTTTCTTCTTTCTTTCTTACTTCTTTCTTACTTCTTTCTTACTTCTTTCTTACTTATTTCTTACTTCTTTCTTTCTTCTTTCTTACTTCTTCTTTCTTCTTTCTTCTTTCTTACTTCTTTCTTCATTCCTTCTTACTTCTTTCTTACTTCTTTCTTACTTCTTTCTTACTTCTTTCTTAATTCTTTCTTCTTTCTTTCTTACTTCTTTCTTACTTCTTTCTTACTTCTTTCTTACTTCTTTCTTACTTCTTTCTTTCTTATTTCTTACTTCTTTCTTACTTCTTTCTTACTTCTTTCTTAATTCTTTCTTAGTTCTTTCTTTCTTTCTTCTTTCTTACTTCTTTCTTCTTTCTTCTTTCTTACTTCTTTCTTCATTCCTTCTTACTTCTTTCTTACTTCTTTCTTACTTCTTTCTTCTTTCTTACTACTTTCTTCATTCCTTCTTACTTCTTTCTTACTTCTTTCTTACTTCTTTCTTACTTCTTTCTTACTTCTTTCTTACTGCTTTCTTTCTTCTTTCTTACTTCTGTCATACTTCTTTCTTTCTTCTTTCTTACTTCTTTCTTCTTTCTTTCTTACTTCTTTCTAACTTCTTTCTTACTTCTTTCTAACTTCTTTCTAACTTCTTTCTTACTTCTTTCATACTTCTTTCTTACTTCTTTCTTTCATACTTCTTTCTTACTTCTTTCGTACTTCTTTCGTACTTCTTTCTTACTTCTTTCTTACTTCTTTCTACTTCTTTCTTACTTCTTTCTTCATTCCTTCTTAGTTCTTTCTTACTTCTTTCTTACTTCTTTCTTACTTCTTTCTTACTTCTTTCTTACTTCTTTCTTTCTTCTTTCTTACTTCTTTCTTACTTCTTTCTTACTTCTTTCTTAATTCTTTCTTAGTTCTTTCTTACTTCTTTATTACTTCTTTCTTACTTCTTTCTTACTTCTTTCTTCATTCCTTCTTACTTCTTTCTTAATTCTTTCTTACTTCTTTCTTACTTCTTTCTTACTTCTTTCTTACTTCTTTCTAACTTCTTTCTTACTAATTTCTTCTTTCTTTCTTACTTCTTTCTTACTTCTTTCTTACTTCTTTCTTATTTCTTTCTTCTTTCTTTCTTACTTCTTTCTTACTTCTTTAATACTTCTTTCTTACTTCTTTCTTCTTTCTTTCTTACTTCTTTCTTACTTCTTTCTTAGTTCTTTCTTCTTTCTTTCTTACTTCTTTCTTACTTCTTTAATACTTCTTTCTTACTTCTTTCTTCTTTCTTTCTTACTTCTTTCTTACTTCTTTCTTTTACTTTCTTACTTCTTTCTTACTTCTTTCTTCTTTCTTACTTCTTTCTTACTTCTTTCTTCTTTCTTTCTTACTTCTTTCTTCTTTCTTACTTCTTTCTTTCTTCTTTCTTACTTCTTTCTTTCTTCTTTCTTCTTTCTCACTTCTTTCTTCATTCCTTCTTACTTCTTTCTACTTCTTTCTTACTTCTTTCTTACTTCTTTCTTACTTCTTTCTTCTTTACTTCTTACTTCTTTCTTACTTCTAACTTCTTTCTTACTTCTTTCTTTCTTCTTTTTTCTTTCTTACTTCTTTCTTACTTCTTTCTTCTTTCTTTCTTACTTCTTTCTTACTTCTTTCTTACTTCTTTCTTACTTCTTTCTTCTTTCTTTCTTACTTCTTTCTTACTTCTTTCTTTCTTCTTTCTTACTTCTTCTTTCTTCTTTCTTCTTTCTTACTTCTTTCTTCATTCCTTCTTACTTCTTTCTTACTTCTTTCTTACTTCTTTCTTACTTCTTTCTTACTTCTTTCTTACTTCTTTCTTACTTCTTTCTTCTTTCTTCTTTCTTCTTTCTTTCTTCTATCTTACTTCTTTCTTACTTCTTTCTTACTTCTTTCTTACTTCTTTCTTCATTCCTTCTTACTTCTTTCTTACTTCTTTCTTACTTCTTTCTTCTTTCTTACTTCTTTCTTTCTTACTTCTTTCTTGCTTCTTTCTTTTTTCTTTCTTACTTGATCTTTCTTCTTTCTTACTTCTTTTTTACTTCTTTCTTACTTCTTTCTTCTTTCTTCTTTCTTCTTTCTTACTTCTAACTTCTTTCTTACTTCTTTCTTACTTCTTTCTTACTCTTCCTTACTTCTTTCTTACTTCTTTCTTCTTTCTTTCTTACTTCTTTCTACTTCTTTCTTACTTCTTTCTTACTTCTTTCTTACTTCTTTCTTACTTCTTTCTTACTTCTTTCTTACTTCTTTCTTACTTATTTCTTACTTCTTTCTTTCTTCTTTCTTACTTCTTTCTTTCTTCTTTCTTCTTTCTTACTTCTTTCTCTTTCTTACTTCTTTCTTACTTCCTTCTTACTTCTTTCTTACTTCTTTCTTACTTCTTTCTTCTTTCTTTCTTACTTGTTTCTTACTTCTTTAATACTTCTTTCTTAATTCTTTCTTCTTTCTTTCTTACTTCTTTCTTACTTCTTTCTTACTTCTTTCTTACTTCTTTCTTTCCTCTTTCTTACTTCTTTCTTTCTTCTTTCTTACTTCTTTCTAATTCTTTCTTACTTCTTTCTTTCTTTCTTCTTTCTTACTTCTTTCTTTCTTCTTTCTTCTTTCTTACTTCTTTCTTCATTCCTTCTTACTTCTTTCTTACTTCTTTCTTACTTCTTTCTTCTTTCTTACTACTTTCTCCATTCCTTCTTACTTCTTTCTTACTTCTTTCTTACTTCTCTCTTACTGCTTTCTTTCTTCTTTCTTACTTCTGTCATACTTCTTTCTTCTTCTTTCTTACTTCTTTCTTCTTTCTTTCTTACTACTTTCTTACTTCTTTCTTACTTCTTTCTAACTTCTTTCTAACTTCTTTCTTACTTCTTTCATACTTCTTTCTTACTTCTTTCTTTCTTACTTCTTTCTTACTTCTTTCTTACTTCCTTCGTACTTCTTTCTTACTTCTTTCTTACTTCTTTCTTACTTCTTTCTTACTTCTTTCTTCATTCCTTCTTACTTCTTTCTTACTTCTTTCTTACTTCTTCCTTACTTCTTTTAACTTCTTTCTTTCTTCTTTCTTACTTCTTTCTTACTTCTTTCTTACTTCTTTGTTACTTCTTTCTTACTTCTTTCTTACTTCTTTCTTCATTCCTTCTTACTTCTTTCTTACTTCTTTCTTACTTCTTTCTTACTTCTTTCTTACTTCTTTCTTACTTCTTTCTAACTTCTTTCTTACTTCTTTCTTCTTTCTTTCTTACTTCTTTCTTACTTCTTTCTTACTTCTTTCTTACTTCTTTCTTCTTTCTTTCTTACTTCTTTCTTACTTCTTTAATACTTCTTTCTTACTTCTTTCTTACTTCTTTCTTACTTCTTTCTTCTTTCTTTCTTACTTCTTTCTTACTTCTTTAATACTTCTTTCTTACTTCTTTCTTCTTTCTTTCTTACTTCTTTCTTACTTCTTTCTTACTTCTTTCTTAATTCTTTCTTACTTCTTTCTTTCTTCTTTCTTACTTCTTTCTTACTTCTTTCTTCTTTCTTTCTTAATTCTTTCTTCTTTCTTACTTCTTCTTCTTTCTTACTTCTTTCTTTCTTCTTTCTTCTTTCTTACTTCTTTCTTCATTCTTTCTTACTTCTTTCTTACTTCTTTCTTACTTCTTTCTTACTTCTTTCTTCTTTATTTCTTCCTTCTTTCTTACTTCTAACTTCTTTCTTACTTCTTTCTTACTTCTTTTTTCTTTCTTACTTCTTTCTTACTTCTTTCTTCTTTCTTTCTTACTTCTTTCTTACTTCTTTCTTACTTCTTTCTTACGTCTTCTTTCTTTCTTACTTCTTTCTTACTTCTTTCTTTCTTCTTTCTTACTTCTTTCTTCATTCCTTCTTACTTCTTTCTTCTTTCTTACTTCTTTCTTACTTCTTTCTTACTTCTTTTTAACTTCTTCTTTCTTCTTACTTCTTTCTTACTTCATTCTTACTTCTTTCTTTCTTCTTTCTTACTTCTTTCTTACTTCTTTCTTACTTCTTTCTTCATTCCTTCTTACTTCTTTCTTACTTCTTTCTTCTTTCTTTCTTCTTTCTTACTTCTTTCTTACTTCTTTCTTACTTCTTTCTTACTTCTTTCTTACTTCTTTCTTACTTCTTTCTTCTTTCTTTATTTATTCTTTCTTTCTTCTTTCTTACTTCTTTCTTACTTCTTTCTTACTTCTTTCTTCTTTCTTTATTTATTCTTTCTTTCTTCTTTCTTACTTCTTTCTTACTTCTTTCTTACTTCTTTCTAACTTCTTTTTTCTTCTTTCTTACTTCTTTCTTACTTCTTTCTTCTTTCTTACTTCTTTCTTTCTTACTTCTTTCTTACTTCTTTCTTTCTTCTTTCTACTTGTTCTTTCTTCTTTCTTACTTCTTTCTTACTTCTTTCTTCTTTCTTTCTTACTTCTTTCTTACTTCTTCTTCTTTCTTACTTCTTTCTTACTTCTTTCTTAATACTTTCTTACTTCTTTCTTTCTTACTTCTTTCTTACTTCTTTCTTTCTTCTTTCTTACTTCTTTCTTTCTGCTTTCTTACTTCTTTCTTACTCCTTTCTTCTTTCTTTCTTACTTCTTTCTTACTTCTTTCTTTCTTACTTCTTTCTTACTTCTTTCTTACTTCTTTCTTACTTCTTTCTTTCTTACTTCTTTCTTACTTCTTTCTTTCTTCTTTCTTCCTTCTTTCTTACTTCATTCTTACTTCTTTCTTACTTCTTTCTTACTTCTTTCTAACTTCTTTTTTCTTCTTTCTTACTTCTTTCTTACTTCTTCTTAATACTTTCTTACTTCTTTCTTTCTTACTTCTTTCTGACTTCTTTCTTTCTTCTTTCTTACTTCTTTCTTTCTGCTTTCTTACTTCTTTCTTACTTCTTTCTTCTTTCTTTCTTACTTCTTTCTTACTTCTTTCTTTCTACTTCTTTCTTACTTCTTTCTTACTTCTTTCTTACTTCTTTCTTACTTCTTTCTTACTTCTTTCTTACTTCTTTCTTCTTTCTTTCTTACTTCTTTCTTACTTCTTTCTTTCTTACTTCTTTCTTACTTCTTTCTTCCTTCTTTCTAACTTCTTTCTTCTTTCTTTCTTACTTCTGTCTTCTTCTTTCTTACTTATTTCTTAATTCTTTCTTACTTCTTTCTTATTTCTACTTCTTTCTTCCTCTTTCTTACTTCTTTCTTACTTCTTTCTTTCTTCTTTCTTACTTCTTTCTTTCTTCTTTCTTTCTTCTTTCTTACTTCTTTCTTACTTCTTTCTTACATCTTTCTTACTTCTTTCTTCTTTCTTTCTTACTTCTTTCTTAATTCTTTCTTGCTTCTTTCTTCTTTCTTACTACTTTCTTCATTCCTTCTTACTTCTTTCTTACTTCTTTCTTACTTCTTTCTTACTTCTTTATTACTTCTTTCTTTCTTCTTTCTTCTTTATTTCTTACTTCTTTCTTACCTCTTTCTTACTTCTTTATACTGCTTTCTTTCTTCTTTCTTACTTCAGTCATACTTCTTTCTTTCTTCTTTCTTACTTCTTTCTTCTTTCTTTCTTACTACTTTCTTACTTCTTTCTTACTTCTTTCTTACTTCTTTCTAACTTCTTTCTTACTTCTTTCATACTTCTTTCTTACTTCTTTCTTTCTTACTTCTTTCTTACTTCTTTCGTACTTCTTTCTTCTTTCTTACTTCTTTCTTACTTCTTTCTTACTTCTTTCTTACTTCTTTCTTCATTCCTTCTTACTTCTTTCTTACTTCTTTCTTACTTCTTTCTTACTTCTTTTTAACTTCTTTCTTTCTTCTTTCTTTCTCTTTCTTTCTTCTTTCTTACTTCTTTCTTACTTCTTTCTTACTTCTTTCTTACTTCTTTCTTACTTCTTTCTTCATTCCTTCTTACTTATTTCTTACTTCTTTCTTCTTTCTTCTTACTTCTTTCTTACTTCTTTCTTACTTCTTTCTAACTTCTTTCTTACTTCTTTCTTCTTTCTTTCTTACTTCTTTCTTACTTCATTCTTTCTTACTTCTTTCTTACTTCTTTCTTACTTCTTTCTTACTTCTTTCTTACTTCTTTCTTACTTCTTTCTTCTTCTTTCTTACTTCTTTCTTACTTCTTTCTTCCTTCTTTCTAACTTCTTTCTTCTTTGTTTCTTACTTCTGTCTTCTTCTTTCTTACTTATTTCTTAATTCTTTCTTACTTCTTTCTTATTTCTTACTTCTTTCTTTCCTCTTTCTTACTTCTTTCTTACTTCTTTCTTTCTTCTTTCTTACTTCTTTCTTTCTTCTTTCTTTCTTCTTTCTTACTTCTTTCTTACTTCTTTCTTACATCTTTCTTACTTCTTTCTTCTTTCCTTCTTACTTCTTTCTTACTTCTTTCTTGCTTCTTTCTTCTTTCTTACTACTTTCTTCATTCCTTCTTACTTCTTTCTTACTTCTTTCTTACTTCTTTATTACTTCTTTCTTTCTTCTTTCTTCTTTCTTTCTTACTTCTTTCTTACCTCTTTCTTACTTCTTTATACTGCTTTCTTTCTTCTTTCTTACTTCTGTCATACTTCTTTCTTTCTTCTTTCTTACTTCTTTCTTCTTTCTTTCTTACTACTTTCTTACTTCTTTCTTACTTCTTTCTTACTTCTTTCTAACTTCTTTCTTACTTCTTTCATACTTCTTTCTTACTTCTTTCTTCTTTCTTTCTTACTTCTTTCTTACTTCTTTCTTACTTCTTTCTTACTTCTTTCTTATTTCTTTCTTAATTCTTTCTTACTTCTTTCTTACTTCTTTCTTCATTCCTTCTGATTTCTTTCTTACTTTCTTACTTCTTTCTTACTTCTTTCTTACTTCTCTCTTTCTTCTTTCTTACTTCTTTCTTTCTTCTTTCTTCTTTCTTACTTCTTCCTCTTTCTTACTTCTTTCTTACTTCTGTCTTTCTTCTTTCTTCTTTCTTTCTTACTTCTTTCTTACTTCTTTCTTACTTCTTTCTTACTTCTTTCTTACTTCTTTCTTCATTCCTTCTTACTTCTTTCTTACTTCTTTCTTACTTCTTTCTTACTTCTTTCTTACTTCTTTTTAACTCTTTCTTTCTTCTTTCTTTCTTCTTTCTTACTTCTTTCTTACTTCTTTCTTACTTCTTTCTTACTTCTTTCTCACTTCTTTCTTCATTCCTTCTTATTTCTTTCTTACTTCTTTCTTACTTCTTTCTTAATTCTTTCTTACTTCTTTCTTACTTCTTTCTTAATTCTTTCTTACTCCTTTCTTACTTCTTTCTTACTTCTTTCTTACTTCTTCTTCATTCTTTCTTACTTCTTTATTACTTCTTTCTTCCTTCTTTCTAACTTCTTTCTTACTTCTTTCTTCTTTCTTTCTTACTTCTTTCTTACTTCTTTCTTACTTCTTTCTTACTTCTTTCTTCTTTCTTTCTTACTTCTTTCTTACTTCTTTCTTCATTCTTTCTTACTTCTTTCTTACTTCTTTCTTACTTCTTTCTTACTTCTTTCTTTCTTCTTTCTTCTTTCTTTCTTCTTTCTTCTTTCTTACTTCTTTCTTCATTCCTTCTTACTTCTTTCTTACTTCTTTCTTACTTATTTCTTACTTCATTCTTACTTTTTTCTTCTTTCTTTCTTACTTCTTTCTTACTTCATTCTTTCTTACTTCTTTCTTTCTTCTTTCTTCCTTCTTTCTAACTTCTTTCTTCTTTCTTTCTTACTTCTTTCTTCTTTCGTTCTTACTTATTTCTTAATTCTTTCTTACTTCTTACTTATTTCTTACTTCTTTCTTTCCTCTTTCTTACTTCTTTCTTACTTCTTTCTTCTTTCTTACTTCTTTCTTTCTTCTTTCTTTCTTACTTCTTTCTTACTTCTTTCTTACTTCTTTCTTCTTTCTTACTACTTTCTTCATTCCTTCTTACTTCTTTCTTACTTCTTTCTTACTTCTTTCTTACTTCTTTCTTACTCCTTTCTTTCTTCTTTCTTCTTTCTTTCTTACTTCTTTCTTACTTCTTTCTTACTTCTTTCTTACTGCTTTCTTTCTTCATTCTTACTTCTGTCATACTTCTGTCTTTCTTCTTTCTTACTTCTTTCTTCTTTCTTTCTTACATCTTTCTTACTTCTTTCTAACTTCTTTCTTACTTCTTTCATACTTCTTTCTTACTTCTTTCTTAATTCTTTCTTTCTTCTTTCTTTCTTCTTTCTTACTTCTTTCTTACTTCTTTCTTACTTCTTTCTTACTTCTTTCTTACTTCTTTCTTACTTCTTTCTTCTTCCTTTCTTACTTATTTCTTACTTCTTTCTTACTTCTTTCTAACTTCTTTCTTACTTCTTTCTTCTTTCTTTCTTACTTCTTTCTTACTTCTTTCTTACTTCTTTCTTACTTCTTTCTTTCTTCTTTCTTACTTCTTTCTTTCTTCTTTCTTCTTTCTTACTTCTTTCTTCATTCCTTCTTACTTCTTTCTTACTTCTTTCTTACTTCTTTCTTACTTCTTTCTTCTTTCTTTCTTTCTTCTTTCTTCCTTCTTTCTTACTTCTTTCTTACTTCTTTCTTACTTCTTTCTTACTTCTTTCTAACTTCTTTTTTCTTCTTTCTTACTTCTTTCTTACTTCTTTCTTAATTCTTTCTAACTTCTTTCTTTCTTACTTCTTTCTTTCTTCTTTCTTACTTCTTTCTTTCTGCTTTCTTACTTCTTTCTTACTTCTGTCTTCATTCCTTCTTACTTCTTTCTTACTTCTTTCTTACTTCTTTCTTACTTCTTTCTTACTTCTTTCTTCTTTCTTTCTTCTTTCTTCTTTCTTACTTCTTTCTTCATTCCTTCTTACTTCTTTCTTACTTATTTCTTACTTCTCTCTTACTTCTTTCTTCTTTCTTTCTTACTTCTTTCTTACTTCATTCTTTCTTACTTCTTTCTTACTTCTTTCTTCCTTCTTTCTAACTTCTTTCTTCTTTCTTTCTTACTTCTTTCTTCTTTCTTTCTTACTTATTTCTTAATTCTTTCTTACTTCTTTCTTTCTTATTTCTTACTTCTTTCTTTCCTCTTTCTTACTTCTTTCTTACTTCTTTCTTTCTTCTTTCTTACTTCTTTCTTTCTTCTTTCTT